>NC_089502.1:8236954-8536954 GCF_036850765.1 Saccopteryx bilineata | reverse complement strand
CTTTCTTTTCTATTTTTGGAAGAGTTTCAGGAGGGTTGGTTTTTATTCTTATATAAATGCTTGCTAAAATTCAATAGTGAAGTCGTCTGATCCTAGACTTTCCTTTGTTGGGAGGTTTTTGAAATAGATTCTAGTTTTATTTGAATGTATTTATTTACAATAGCCAAGATCTTTAAACAGCCCAAGTGCCCGGCAGTTGATGGGTGGATAAGAAAGCTGTGGTACATTTACCCAATAGGATACTACTTGGCCATAATAAAGAAGGAAATCTTACCTTTTGCAACAGCATGGAAGGACCTGGAAATTATTATACTAAATGAAATGAGCCAGTCAGAGAAAGACAAATACCATATGATCCCACTTGTATATAGAATCTAGTGAACAAAGTAACCTGACAAACATTGATGTCAGTGGGAGGTGTTAAAAAACCCCTGCTATGACTGTATTGCTATCTGTTTCTTCTTTAATATCCACTAAGTTTCTCTTCATATATTTAGGTGCTCCTATGTTGGTGCATATATATATATTTACAAGGGTTATATAGTCTCTTGTTGGATCCATCCCTTGAGTATTATACATATAGTGACTTTGTTTGTCTTTTGGTATGGCCTTTGTTTTGAAGTCTATTTTGTCTAAGTTTTGCTACCCCAGCTTTTTTATTTGTTTGTTTACATTTGCATGGAATATTTTATCCCGTCCCTTCACTTTCATTCCATGTGTATCTTTTGTTCTGAGGTAAGTCACTTGTAGGCAGCCTATATATGGGTCCTGTTTTCTTATTCTTTACCTACTCTACGTCTTTTGATTGGGGCATTTAATCCATTTATATTTAAAATTATTATTGATATGTACTTATTTACTACCATTTTATTCTTTATACCTATGTTCCTCCCTTTATTTCTCTTCTTCTCCTTCTTTTTTCTTCTTTCTTCTTTGTGCTTTAACATTTCTGGCAATACTGGCGGTTTGGTGGTAATAGAGTCCTTTAGCATTTTTTTTTTGTCTGAGAGGCTCTTTATTTTGCCTGGATAGAATAGTCTTGGTTGTACATCCTTGCTTTTCATCACTCTGAATATTTCATGCCAGTCCCTTCTGGACTGAAGTGTTTCTGTTGAAAAATCAGCTGATAGCCTTATGAGAGCTCTTTTGTAGGTAACTAATTGCTTTTCTTTTGGTGCTCTTAAAAGATTCTCTCCTTGTCTTTAACCTTTGGTATTTTAATTATGCTGTATCTTGATGCTTGATTGGATTTTTTGTATTTCTTGAACTTGTGTGATTTTTTTCCTTTACCTGGTTAGGAAAGTTTTAAATTTCAGTTTTGCCACCTCCTCTCATGCATACTTTTATCAGTCAGTTTCATCAAATTTAACAGGTAAGAAGGCTTTCAAAACTGACTGCTGTTCATTAAAAAAATATTTTTCTTTAAAATATATCCATTGTTTAGTAATTCTAAGTGAGGTCACATATGAGTAAGCTTTTAATGCCATGGATGTTTTCTCTAAACAACAGCAACTAAAGAGTCCTATATTTATTTGGGTTATTAACTATTAAGTAAATTTAGATTTCCAGAGAGACTGCATACTCTTCTACCTTGAATCTAGTTCCTTTCAGGGATCTCAAAGAAAAAAAATACTATATATAAAAATTAACTTTTATATTTATAATAAACATAGTTATGTTTTTTAGAAACACTTACATGAAGAATTGTATTTTTGACAGATAAAGTGACTGTTTTGCTATCATTTTTTGTTCACTTCTTAGTGATCTGAGTTCAGGGACACATTATATCTTACTGGCTTATGTTCTATGAATGTATATGCATGAGTGCATGTGCATGTGCAAATGTGTATGTGTTTAATAGTGAAAACTTAATACATAATTATATATTTTAATTATTCAAAGATTATTTACCAAACTCAAATGATCAAATCACTACTCCACCATAGGTAGTGGTGGGATATGTCTTGCCCAGCTATAGTCTTTTTTTTTTTCAAGAAGACTTGTGTGAGGCAGACTTAACTGGTATGAAGTACTTACTATTAACTTAGTATTGTAGTAGGTACTTTACATCTGTGATCTCATTTCATCTTACAACAAGGTCAGAAACTAAAACTGGGAGAAATTTAGTGATGTACCCAGTGTCTAGAGGTAGTGTCAGAGCTAAGAATTACCCCAAAATACTAGATTCTTTTCCAGCTAACCTTTTCCTGTTTCAGTAGCACAAAAGCCTAAGTATCTGTGACCTTACTTTTTAGTACTACAACTTCTGCTTTCTTTCTCTCTCTTCCTTTCATACCATGGCTTCGCCAAGGCCTGGCTTATCATCTACAGGAAAGAAAATATGGTACAAAGATTATTTTATTTTTTAGGAAACAAAGCATTCTTTTACTGTTTTTCTTTGCAAGTGTATAATTATTTATAAATTCTAAAAGAAAGGACCTAGAACTGTTAGGTAAGGTGACCTCTGTTTTATCTATGCAATTTTTTTTTTGCTTACCCTAAATTAGACCAATATCTGAAAATTGTTAACATGTTGCATTTTGATTATGAAACCTGAAATCAAAATTAATTTAATTGGTTATTGATATAAATTGTAATGTAATTTGTTTCCATAGTGACAATATATATGATAAACACTTAAAGTGAAACACAAATAGAAAATGAATGGAATGTAAAATAGAAATAACATTAACTTTCAATCTGGGTACTGATTGAATGGAAAATTAAGAATGATTTTTAGCAGTGTAATTGTCTAATAGATATCTTAGGTTATATACTTTTTTCATACATTCTTTAATCGTGATTTCTTTTTAGCTTTTGAACTTAACCTTTTATGTACAAAACAAATGTCTGGTTCCCATCTCATTACATTCTGCCCTTTTACTCTAATAATATTAATAAAAACATTCATTTTATTTTTCAGTAAAATCAAGGAAATATCAATAGCTACCTCATAGGATTATTCTGAGGATGAAAGAAATTAATATATATATATACAGTACCTGGCACACTACATTAAAAAATTTTTAAAAGACACAAAATAGCCTGACCTGTGGTGGCGCAGTGGATAAAATGTCGACCTGGAAATGCTGAGGTCGCCGGTTCGAAACCCTGGGCTTGCCTGGTCAAGGCACATATTGGAGTTGATGCTTCTAGCTCCTCCCCCCTTCTCTCTCTCTGTCTCTCCTCTCTCTCTCTCTCTGTCTCTCCCTCTCCTCTCTAAAATAAATAAATAATAATAATAAAAATTAAAAAAAGACACAAAATAGAAACTCATATAATCAATCTCCAGCTTTAACTACTATTCATCATTTTAAGTCTATCCCCTTCTACTTTGTGGGGAGGAGGGTGCCTCAAAGTAAATCCCTGATACTGTTTTACTATAAACACTCAGCATGAATCTGTGAGGACTTCTTATTACATAATCACAATGCCATTATTATATCTAACAAAATTAAGTCTTTCCTGAATGTCATATAGTAACCAGTCCATTGTTACTGGTAAGTTATTCTTGATTTTCAAAAACACGTTTTATACTGATTCAAACATGTTCCAACCATGATCTCTTAGGTCTGTTTTATTTAAAACAGCCTTCGCCTCCTGTTTTTGTTCCGTGCTACTTATTAATTGAAGAAACCAGGTCATTTGTCTCATAGAATACCCACATTTTGATTCTGCTTCCATGGGGTGTTATTTCATATATTCTTTTATTTCCTATATTTCTTATATACTGATTTGATTAACTTTGCTTTTCTAAAATTGATTTTATTGGGATAACACTGGTTAACATAATTATACAGGTTTGCCCAGTTCCACAACACATCTCTGTACACCACATTTTATGTTCACTCCCCCACCAAGTCAAGTCCTCACCCATCACTATTTATCCTCTCTATTCTCTCCTCCACCTCTCTCCCCACCTCTACCAGGCAATCACCCCATTGTTGCCCATGTCCATGAGTCTCGTTTATTGTATTTTTTTGTCCTTTCTTGATTAATCGCTCCACTCCCTTATCTAGTTCCCCCTGACAGCTGACAGCCTGCTCTCTGTACATGAGCCTGTCTCTATTTTTCTAATTAGTTCATTTTATTCATTAGATTTTGCATGTGAATGAAATCATATGGTATTTTTCTTCCTTTGACTGCCTTATTTCACTTAGTATAATGATGTCCAGGTCCATTCATACTGTCATAAAAGGTAAAACTTTATTCTTTTCTATGGCTGCATAGTATTCCATTATGTAAATATACCACAGCTTTTTTATCCACTCATCTACTGTTAGGTACTTGGGCTGCTTCCAAATCTTGGCTAGTGTAAGTAACACTGCAGTGTACATAGGAGTGTGTATATTCTTTTGAATTAGTGCTTTGGGTTTCTTTGGATAAATTTTCAGAAGTGGAGTTGCTGAATTATAAGGGACTTTCATTTTTAATTTTTTGAGGTAACTCCATACTGCTTTCCACACTGGCTGAACCAATCTGTATTCCCACCAATAGTGCACATGGGTTCCCTTTTCTCTTTTGAAATTCTATTTATTTATTTATTTATTTATTTATTTATTTATTTATTTATATTTTAGTGAGAGGAGGGGAGGCAAAGAGACAGACTCCTGCATGCACTCTGACTGAGACCCACCTGGCAAGCTCACTAGGGTGTGATGCTCTGCCCATCTGTGGCACTTGCTCCATTGCTCAGCAACCAAGATATTTTTTTAGTGCCTGAGGTGGAGGCCACAGAGCCATCCTCAGTGCCCAAGTCCAGCTTGCTCAAACCAATTAAGACTTGGCTGCAAGACAGGAAGAGAGAGGAAGAGAGAAGAAGAGAGAGAAGGGGAGGAGAGGGGAGGGATAGAGAAGCAGATGGTCACTTCTCCTGTGCCCTGACCAGGAATCAAACTCGGGACATCCACACACTGGGCTGATGCTCTACCACTTAGCCAACTGCCCAGGGCCCCTTTTCTTTTAAATAAATACAGCAGCCCAAGTCAATATTAAGGTTCTGGGTCACCTTACCTGTGCTGGCACAGTGGATAAAGCATTGACTTAGAATGCTAAGGTTACCAGTTCGAACCCTGGACTTGCCCAGTCAAGGCACATACAACAAGCAATCAATAAACAACTAAAATGAAGACCATGAGTTGATACTTCTTGCTCCTCCCTCATTAAAAACCAATAAATAAAATCTTAATACAAAAGATTTTGGCCTGACTAGGCGGTGGCGCAGTGGATAGAGCATCAGACTGGGATGCGGAAGGACCCAGGTTCGAGACCCCCGAGGTCGCCAGCTTGAGCACGGGCTCATCTGGCTTAAGCAAAAAGCTCACCAGCTTGGACCCAAGGTTGCTGGCTTGAGCAAGGGGTTACTCAGCCTGCTGAAGGTCCCCGGTCAAGGCACAGATGAGAGAGCAATCAATGAACAACTGAGGTGTCACAGCAAAAAACTGATGATTGATGCTTCTCATCTCTCTCCATTCCTGTCTGTCTGTCCCTATCTATCCCTCTCTCTGACTCTCTAAAAAAAAAAAAAAAAGCTTTTGGGTGAACATTTAAGGAAGTGTATGATTTAAGTTTCCCTTTTCCTATTAGGTAGCTAATGAACAATTTTATTTTTTTTTTACTGTGGAGGTTAGCTGTTTCCTAGGTATTATCTTGAGAACATCAAAGTAGAATTTAATTTTCATCTCTACCCAGGCTTTGTTGAGATATAATTAACATATAACATTGTATAAGTTTAAGGTATACAATATAATGATTTGATATATGTAAATACTGTGAAATGATTACCATGGAATAATATTTCTAAACACATAGTAATTCCTAAACATTCAGAAATTATACTTTTTATGTAATTTTCTTTTCTTAATAACAATTGAGCTAGTATGATATTTCAAGAGGTTTGAAAGCACTCAACTTTTAGTTCCCTATCTACCAAAGCCCTAAACATAAATAGCCACCATGCTGAGATACTTTGTGTATTAGTTTGCTAGCGTTGTCATAACAAAGTACCAAAAACTGGAGAGCTTTAACAAAGGAAATTTATTTCATCACAATTCTGGTGGCCAAAAGTCTTAAATAAAGGTATTGGTGGGGTTGATTTCTTCTGAGAGCCATGAGAGAAGGATCTGTTCCAGGCTTCTCTCCTTAGCTTGTAGCTGGCTGTCTTCATGTGGATCTTTTTCACATGGTATTCCTTGTATATATATTTGTCTCCAAATTTCTTCTTTTTGTAAAGACACCATCATATTTGACGAGGGCCCACCTTAATGACTCCATTTTAATTTTATTACCTCTGTAAAGACTTATCTTCAAATAAAATCATATTCTGAGGCACTGAGGCTTAGGATTTCAACAGATGGATTTTAGGGGGAACAATTCAACCCATAACTGTTTGCTCACAGTATACTGTTCTATAACTTTGCATTTATCTCCTGACTTGTTAAATAAGGTATTAAATCACTGATACCCAACAAGAACTTGACTTTCTCTCTAGTGTCTTAAGTAAAATTAATTTGTAAAATTATCTACTTACATATCGCCTCTATTTCTAGCATCCTTGTATTCATATCTTCACTTTAGCAACACGTGTATTATCGTCTTTTTATCTTGACGGGTTTGGATAAGTTAAACTGGGTTTAGACACAAATGTAAGGTACCTTTGTGAAATGAAGCCATTTAAAACAGAGTATACCAATTGTAGTACAGGGAATGATTATGATACAGACGATTTATATATCATCTGTTATAGAAAGTGAGCTTTTTCTTCTGCTGGCCATGTTTCATAGTTAGTCTGTCTTATGGACTCTGCTACCATTTTCTAGACCAATAATGCAATGACATTTGAGTTCTATGATATGTTTTATTTTGTTTTTAGTTTTCCTTGGAACTTACTAAGTACCTAGTCTTTTTAGTGAAGAGAAGTTAAGGAAATAGTCTAGCTTGTTTTAAAAGAAATTTAATTTGATCTTAGTTTACCAATTGTTTCATTCTCTCGATAGCATTTATTGAGAACTATGCTAACACTAGGCAAATATTTCAGGTATACTCTCCTTAAGAGAACAAAGTGGGTACCTTATTATTTCCATTTTTACCTTGGATACTAAAACTCTGAAAGCTAAATTTAGTGCTCTAGTGCAGCAACTCTCTTTAACCTAGGGTTCTGGCATACAGCACTCTTTGCTCTTGATGGTTATATAGCCCTTGACCTTTTATCCTTATTTTAATAATCTTATTTTATTATAATCCTCTCATATACACTTTGGAAATATGCAACATATAGGTGATAAGAGAACCTACTTTTACTAACGACCCTCAATATAGCTGATGTTGGATAATCTTCAAACTTTCAATGGAACAATAAGCAAAATTCTGTCCCAGTTCTGGGTAAACTTGTTCTTTACTTGTTGATTGAGTGAATTACAAAATACTTTGAGTTTCTCACTAGAGGAAAACATCTACATCAGTATTAAATGGAAGAACTATACTAACAATTACATTTTTCTGAAAAGACTTACTGTTGACTCCAATCTGATTGGATTTTCCTCAAAAAATTAATAACAGAACTACCATATGACCAAGTAATCCTTCTTCTGGGCATGCACCTCCAAAATTTGAAAACATTTATATGTAAAGATATCTGTACCCCTATGTTCATTAGAGTATTATTCACAATAACCAAGACTTGGAAACAATCTTAGTATCCTTTGATGGATGATTGGATAAAGAAGATGTGGTACTATATACAATAGAATATTACTCTGCCATAAAAGTGATGAAATATTGCCATTTGCAATAACATGGATGGATCTAAAGAGTATCATGCTTGCCCTGGACAGATAGCTCAATTGGTTAGAGCACATCCCGAAGCACAGAGTTTCCCAGTTTGATCCCTGGTCAGGGCACAGATTGTTTCTTTCTCTCTCTCCCCCTCTCTAAAATCAATAAAAATAAACATTTTAGAATGTCGTGCTAAAGTGAAATGTCAGAGGGAAAAGATTAAGAACCATATGATTTCACTCATCTGTGGTTTATAAAACATTGCAGCAACAAACACACAAAACAAAAAAACTCATAGACAGACAATGGTATGGTGGTTAACAAAGGGAAAGGGGAGTGGGGAGAGGATTCGGGGGATAAAGGAGGTCAAATATATGGTCACAGAAAGCAACTAGACTCTGGGAGGTGAACACATAATGCAATACACAGGTATTGTATTATAGAATTGTATACCTGAAACATATATAATATGTATTATTAACCAGAGTTACCCCAATAAATTTCTTTTTTTTTTTTTTTTGAAGCTGGAAACGGGGAGAGACAGACAGACTCCCGCATGCGCCCGACCGGGATCCACCCGGCACGCCCACCAGGGGCGATGCTCTGCCCACCAGGGGGCGATGCTCTGCTCCTCCGGGGCGTCGCTCTGCCGCGACCAGAGCCACTCTAGCACCTGGGGCAAAGGCCAAGGAGCCATCCCCAGCGCCCGGGCCATCTTTGCTCCAATGGAGCCTTGGCTGCGGGAGGGGAAGAGAGAGACAGAGAGGAAGGGGGGGGAGTGGAGAAGCAAATGGGTGCTTCTCCTATATGCCCTGGCCAGGAATCGAACCCGGGTCCCCCGCACACAAGGCCGACGCTCTACCGCTGAGCCAACCGGTCAGGGCCATAAATTTCATTTTTAAAAAAATACTGAGCCTGACCAGGCAGTAGTGCAGTGGATAGAGCATGGGCTTGGGATGCAGTGGACCCAGGTTCGAAACCCCAAGGTCACCTGCTTGAGCACGGCATTGCTGGTTTGAGCGTGGGACCACAGACATGACCCCTTGGTCGCTGGCTTGAGTCCAAGGTCACTGGCATGAGCAAGAGGTCACTCACTCTGCTATAGCCCCTTGGTCAATGCATGTATGAGAAAGCAGTCAATGAACAACTATGGTGCTGCAACAAAGAATTGATTCTTCTAATCTCTTTTCCTTCCTATCTGTCGCAATCTATCCCTCTCTGTGTTGCTCTCTCTCTCACAAAAAAATAAAAATAAAAATAAATTACTGATTAATTTCTCTATCTTACCTGATTTCTCTCTTTTCCATAATGGCATCAAAAGAGTCACAGTCATAACATTGTAAGACCATCTTGTCTTTTTTATTGTTATTCTACTGTATCTAATTAGGCATCTGATCCTATTCTTCCATGCCAACATCTTCTCTCTTCCCACTGCTACTTCCTTCTGTCACTTGGGTCCTAATTACTCTAATAATATTCTAACAGATTTTCCAACTCTGCCAATTTAATCTGATTTCTATAGCCAAATCAAGACAACCTTTCTAAAACATCATTTTTAAATCTCTTTCTCTCATGTACAAAAAGTTACAATGGCTTCCCATTATCTACAGAATAAGAATAAGAATAGCTACGTTATATTGAGCACATACTTACATAGGTTGCCAGACACTGTGATGAGAACTCTACAACCGCCTCATTGTCCTCTATAATCATAATCTTCATATGGATGAGGAAACAGGCTCAGGTTAAATCCCTCTGCTAATGTTCCACACGTAATGTTTCAGGGCTGGGATTTGACTCCGTTATGTTTGGCTCCAAAGACTGTGTTTTTAACAACTGTGCTATTCTGCCCACATTTTTTAAAGTTTAAACTCTTCAATTATTTAAGATTCTATAAAGCTGGCCCTGTTTTACATCTCTAATTTTATCTCTCATTACTTCGTAGTGCAAACTGTTTCAGTCAAGCTAGTCACTACCCTTATACCTGTCACACTCTTTCCTTCCTCTAAACTTGTTCTATGGCTTCTTCTGCTTGGAACATCCTACGTCCAACCCTTTACATGTCCAAATTTTAAACACTTTTTAAGGCCTAGGTTAAATTTATTCTGCAGAAATCATACCATTCTTCTATTACAGACTACCTATCACATTTATTGTAGATACTATAGGCAATAATATTTAAACTCTTTTGATCACATAGTGCATCAGTAAAAAATGTTTGAGCACATGCTTCCAATATATGTATAAAGTGTTTACATTATGAACAATACTACTGTTCTAAAACATAATGTGAATCATAGAATCTATCCAAAATATAAATACAAAAAGGATGAATTAAAGATGAAATATTTTTAGAAATTTTTAAATTTTTTCTTAACTATAGATTATTATTGAGAGTGAATGAAATTTCATATTTCAAATAGTTTTCATGATTTAAAATTGTTTTAGCCATCTCCTTAAGAGAGAAGATTAGTTCAGCATTGCATTTCCACAGTAATGTAGCAGATGATCAACAGTGCTAGGAGTAGCACAACTTTCACCTTGCCATTTCTCTGCTATTTGCTTACACTTGTATTACTAATCTTCTCTCCAGGGTTTCTTTGTGGGAATCTTGTTAAGCACTTGTCAATTTTGTGGAAATTGGTTTAGTTAAAGTAGCCTGACCAGGCAGTGGCAGAGTAGATAGAGTGTTGGACTGGGATGTGGAAGACCCAGGTTCGAAACACATGAAAAAGAAGGAAATCTTACCTTTTGTGACAACATGGATGGACGTGGAAGCTATTATGTTAAGTGAAGTAAGCCAGTCAGAGAAAGAAAAGTATCATATGACTGCATTCATTTGAGGAACCCAATGAGAAATGTGAACTGAGGAACGGAATAGAGGCAGAGGTGGGATCAAAAGGACCAGAAGGATAGTGGACGGAGGGAAAGAGGATGAGAGGATGGGATCAGAGAAGGGAAAGAGATTGGTATATATATACATAACACAGCATTATAGAGAGCAGCAGTGGTCCCCAACCCCTGGGCCACAGACCGGTACCAGTCTGTGGGCCATTTGGTACTGGTCCGCAGAGAAAGAATAAATAACTTATTTATTTCCATTTTATTTATATTTAAGTCTAAATGATATTTTATTTTTAAAAAATGACCAGATTCCCTCTGTTACATCCGTGTAAGACTCACTCTTGACACTTGTCTCGTAAGTTCGACAATTATATTTAAAAATACCACAGTTTTTACGCCGGTCGCATAATTTTATTTTGTGCATTTATCCGTTCCATCCTAAAGGCCGGTCCGTGAAAATATTTTCTGACATTAAACTGATCCGTGGCCCAAAAAAGGTTGTGGACCACTGGAGAGAAGTAAAGCAAATCCTGGAGGAAAGGGAGGAGGCCATTGGGGCAGAGGGGGGCAAGGGGGATGTTGAGGGGAACACGGGGGTGGGGGGATGTATTCAGTAGGACACTTGTATCTATGTAAACACAATAAATTAAAATCAATAAAAAGAATCTGCAAATCTAATATCAGCAAGATTGCATTTCTTGTCTTAGAATTTTTAGTGTAAAAAGTGAATTTCTATTTTTTTTCTTTTTGCTTCTTAGTGAATCATATTGTATACCTCCTGTGCTATGATTATTCTTACTTTGGAGAGCACCTATGTAATATACACAAAGCTTGATTTCAAATATGATTCCAGGTCTCTTTAATGAAGGTTTATCTGCTTATTTCATGTTCTCCATAATATTTAGCACCATGTTTTCCCAGTACTATCCTAGATACTTTATTAGGTATGAAATATGTTTTTAAGAATACCAGGATGAATAAGGACTGTGGGGTTTTTTTTTGTTTTTTTTTAAGAGAACTCTTTATTTTTATTTTTTTTTACAGAGACAGAGAGTCAGAGAGAAGGATAGATAGGGACAGACAGCCAGGAAGGGAGAGAGATGAGAAGCATCAATTATTTGTTGCGACACCTTAGTTGTTCATTGATTGCTTTCTCATATGTGCCTTGACCGCGGGCCTTCAGCAGACCGAGTAACCCCTTGCTCGAGCCAACGACCTTGGGTCCAAGCTGGTGAGCTTTTTGCTCAAGCCAGATGAGCCCTCGCTGAAGCTGGCGACATCGGGGTCTCGAACCTGGGTCCTCCGTGTCCCAGTCTGAAGCTCTATCCACTGCGCCACCGCCTGGTCAGGCAGGACTGTGGTTTTTTTATTAACCATTTTAACCATGAGTACAATTGAGTGACATTAAGTACATTCACAATGTTAACCGTCATCACTTTCCATTTCCAAAATGTTTTTTTATCATGCCAAACAAATTCTGTACCCTTTTGGCAATAAATTCCCATTTTAACCCATTTCCTGTAACCCCTACTCAACTTTCTGTCTCTATTAATTTGACTATTCTAGGTACCTCATGTAAGTGAAATCATACAATATTTTTTTTCTTTTGTGTTTGGCTTAATTCAGTTAGCATAATGTTTTTAAGACTCATCCGTATTGTAGCATGTGTCATAACTTCATTCTTTTTACGGCTGAATAATATTCCATTATATGTGTATACCACAGTTTTTATCCATTCATCTTGTGATGGACACTTGGGTTGTTTCCACGTTTTGATTATTGTGAATACTGTTGTTATGAACATTGGTATACAAGTTTCTGAATCCCTGCTTTCAATTTTTTATACTGATGAGTGGGATTATTGGATGTAATGCCGGTGGCTGAGGTCAGGCAGGTTCACACTGGATTAGGGCAGATGGTAGAGGAACTGTGGAGCTGGAAGGTGTTGGGCCATTCTGTTTAATAGTTTCTCAATGGTGGGGGAGCAAACAGGCAGGAGGAAACCATTTCTCCTGACAGCAGGTGAACAAATAGCAAAACAGCCCCTCACAGTGGTGAGTAAGCAATCTGCACCAAAGGAAAGCACCTGTAGCCTTACAGAGATTATACACATAAGACTCTTCCATCTGCTCACACACTAATCATCCAAAGTGCAAGCAAGCAAGCCTAACACAGCTGTTTTCCCAGCATTCCAACATTGGTCATATGATAATTCAGTGTTTAGCTTTTTGAGAAACTGCCAAAATGTTTCCCACAGAATCTGTACCATTTTACATTCCTGCCATTAATGTATGAGGGTTCTAATTTCTCCACATTCTTGACAACATTTGTTAATTTCCATATTTTAAAATAGCTTTTCTATTGAGTGTGAAGTGGTAGCTCATTGTGGTTTTGATTTGAATTTCCCTAATGACAAATGATTTGAGGCAACTTTTCATGTGGCTATTGACCATTTCTATATCTTCTTTGGAGAAACAGCTATTCAAGTTTTTTGCCCATATTTTAATTGAGTTTATTTTGGTTGTTGAGTCGTAAGAGTTCTTTTATACATATTGGCTATTGGTGCTTTCTCAGATGTATGATTTGCAAGCATCTCCAATTCTGTGATTGTCTTAATTTTAAATCTCTTGACAGTATCTTTTGATGCATAAAAGTTTTGGATTTTTATGCAGTTCAATTTCTCTCTCTTTTTTTTTAATCTCTGCTTTGGTAGCATATCCAAGAAATCATTACCATATCCAAAGGCATGAAACTTTTGCCCTGTTTTCTTGTAAGAGTTTTGTAGTTTTAGACCTTAAGGTCTTTCATTTATTTTTAGTTAATTATTGTATGTAGTGAAAAGGAAGGGTTCAACTATTGATATATTCTTTTGCATGTGGATGTTCAGTTTTCCAAGTACCATCTATTAAAAAGATTATCCTTTCTCCATTGAATAGTTTGGTACCCTTGTCTAAAATCAATAGACCATATATGCAAGGGGTTTGTTTCTATTTTATTCAATTGGCCTATAATGTCTGTCCTTATGCCAGTCCCACCCTGTTTTAGTTACTGTAGCTTTGTAGTGAGTTTTGAAATCAGGAAGTGTGAGCCTTCCAAGTTTCTTCTTCTCCTTCTTCTCCTCCTCCTCCTCCTCCTCCTCCTCCTCCTCCTCCTCCTCCTCCTCCTCCTCCACCACCACCACCACCACCACCACCACCTTCTCCTCTTCCTCCTCCTCCTCCACCACCTTCTCCTCCTTCTTTCTTTTTCTTCTTCCTTTTTTCTTGTTTTTAATTGTTTTGAGTATTTGGGGCCCCTTGAAATTCCATGTGAATTTTAGTATGGATTTTTCTGCAAAAGTATGCCATTTATTTTGATAAATCATTGCATCTATAGATCACTTTGGGTAGTATTGCCATCTTACCAATATTAGGTTTTCTAATCCACAAACACAGATTGTCTTTCTATATGTGGGTTATTTTTTTTAAAAATAACTGATACTTGCATATTTTGTAAAGTTAGAAAACATGGTAAAGTACAAAGAAAGGAAGAACAAATTAACCAAAACCTCACTATTCATTGACAAATACTGTTAACTTTTTGCTGAACATCCTTTGGAACACACCTTATTTAAAAGTTTATATAAATAGCATCTATTTCTTACTTAAATATATAATAGATTTTTTTATGTTAATAACTACATTTAAATCATGTTTGTACCATGGTTTACTTAAGTACACCCATACTGATAAGCATTAAGTATGTTTTGGACTCTGAGTAGTATTTATTAATATCATACTGTTAATGCTAGGAAAAAGAATATAATATTAATGTTTGATATTTTCACCTTTGTGTTTTTTGTTTTTTGTTTTTTTACAGAGACAGCGAGTCAGAGAGAGGGATAGACAGGGACAGACAAACAGGAATGGAGAGATGAGAAGCATCAATCATTAATTTTTTGTTGCGCATTGCGACACCTTAGTTGTTCATTGATTGCTTTCTCATATGTGCCTTGACCGCGGGCCTTTAGCAGACCGAGTAACCCCTTGATCGAGCCAGCGACCTTGGGTCCAAGCTGGTGAGCTTTTGCTCAAACTAGATGAGCCTGCACTCAAGCTGATGAGCTTGGGGTCTCGAACCTGGGTCTTCGGCATCCCAGTCCAATACTCTATCCACTGCGCCACTGCCTGGTCAGGCTGATATTTTCACCTTTGAATGAAGAAAGGTACAAAGTTCTTTTATTCTAATAAATCAGTTCTTGAATATCTGATGGACTGTAAAATGCAGAAATAATTGATCTTTAGTGTGTTAGGTGCCACAATGAAAAGTACAGAACCAGACACTTGTTTAGAGATCCATTTATACTCCAGTTCTTCTTTGGCCCAGTGAGCAATAATAAAGGTGCAGTGAAATGAAACAACTTTGCAAAATATAGGAATTTTATTCAGTTTATTCTCATGTTCCTGCTTTCAGGAAGAAGGCATGGATTTAATAAATAAAGAATCAATGAATGAATAGTGAGTAGTATACTTTGAATTAATATTCTGGTCATTTGTATATTCAGCTACATCTTTTCTTTTAGATAGGCAAAAGGGGCCTGACCTGTGGTGGCGCAGTGGGATAAAGTGTCGACCTGGAACATTGAAGTCGCTGGTTCGAAACCTTGGGCTTGCCTGGTCAAGGCACATATGGGAGTTGATGCTTCCTGCTCCTCCCCCTTCTCTTTCTCTCTGTCTCTCTCTCTCTAAAAAAAAATCGATAGGCAAAATGTAGTACTAATATTTTTTTAAAATTTCTGTTGTAGTGAGGTACAAACTACAAAACAAGTATATCAATCTTGTGAAGAAAGTTTGAACTTGGTATGGTATTAATATTTCAAATTTTTAGAAAATTGTTACTGATAACAGTGTTGGTGTTGTCTAGTTTTGCTATAATTTCTAGAAATCTAAGCTCTCGTTGGAAACTAAAATTATATATGCTGTATAAATAATTTTTCATTACTCTTAAGAAACATTGTATGATTCACCCTTACAAATAACTTATATTGTTTGAAAGTGGGGTTCAAAATAAATAGTTGTCTGTTGTAAAACCATCATTGTTGTGAAACAGTTTCTTCTCCTAATGGATCTAAAAATAGTTTAGTTGTGTTGGTTAAATTGCTTGGATGACAAAACAATAAATTATTTTATTCCCTTCTAATTAATTAACTATATACTAGAATTTTAAACCGCTAACATTGAATTGACTGGGAAAATAATGCATTTTTCTGTCTAAAACATACGTGTGTGTGTGTGTGCTCCCACTATATTTTAACGTACAACTTTAAATGTATTTGGAATTTAGCTACATCCCTTGCGAACATTTATTAATGTCTCTGTATACAGTATGATTACTTAGTTGTAGTCGCTGAATGATGGTTAGGATTGTTCTGTAGGGACATCTCAAATTATGGCAAAATAAGAATTGAGCTGACTTACAAGAGGGAAAGGCGGTGGGGAAGGTAAATGCTGATAGAAGGAGACTTGATTTGAGATGATGAACACACAGTGCAATATACAGATAATGTGTTATAGAATTGCGCAACTGATACCTATATAATTTTATTAATCAATGTCACCTCAATAAAGTAATTATTGATAGATAAATAATAAATAATTGAGCTAAAATTTGAGTAGAGGAAATTCGGATTAGATATTAATTTCCAGATTTGAGAATTGTTAGAGAAAGAAATGGATCATCAGTAGAAGCAGTGATACCTTATATTTCTTTGAGACCTGAGTCTATTGTGAGTCTTGGGTTCCCTGCTTGCTTTAGGGTGGTCAGAGCTCCTCACTATGGTACAACCACTGATTCAGTCAAGAGTCCCTTCCTCATGCAAAAATATATTCATGATTATTTGATAGGTAAACAGTTGGTGCAACAATTGTACTTTGCTTTCTGTTTGCACAAAATGACAACAATTTAGAAAAACCATCTTCTCTAAATTCTATTGATTTAATTCCAGTATCCTCAGCAGCTTCTCCTACCAGGGGAATTAGGAAGGTAAGATAGGCATCCTAAAAGTCTCTGTCCCTTGAAATACCGATGAAACATTAATGATTCACCACCCAAATATTTGGGGAGATATATGTTGCTACAATATATCAGATTCTAAATGATAATTTTCCTTCCTTTTTATGTCCCTAACTATTATTTATATTTAACAAAAGTTTCCAACTTTTAAGTATATGGTATGACTAATTTTAGTAATTGTGTACAATCCTGTAGCCCTAACCATAATCAAAATATTATTATATTATAATTATAATTACAGAATGGTTCCCATACTCTAAACAAATTCCTCATGATCTTTAGCACTTGGTCTCCTTCTTCTTCCCACCCATGTGCTCCCTAGAAATCCACTGATCTGTTTTTGAGAAAAAGTGGCAGAATTTTCTTTTGTCTTTAAAAAGTGTTTTTATTGAACTTATTGTGGTGACATTGGTTAATAAAATTATTGCCTGACCTGTGGTGGCACAGTGGATAGAGGGTTGACTCAGAATGCTGAGGTCCCTGGTTTGAATCCCTGAAGTCACCAGCCTGAGTGTGGAATCAATGACACGATCCCAAGGTTCAGCTTGAACCCCCAAGGCAAGGCACATATGAGAAGCAATCAATGAACAACTAAAATGAGGCAACTACGAGTTAATGCTTCTCATCTTTCTACTCCTACTTTCTCTTTCTCTTCCTCTCTCTCCGTCTCTCTCTCTCTCTCTATTGCCCTCCCTCTTAGAAAAAAAATATATGGGTTTTAGGTGCACTTCTATTACACATTATCTGTATATTGTATTATGTGCTCACCCAAGAAGCCAGGTCGCCTTCCATCACCATTTATTTCCCCTTTACATTCTCCTACCTTGCCCATCCCCAATTTCCTTCTGGTAATCATCATACTGTTGTCTGTGTCTATAAGTTGTTTTTTGTTTGTACGTATTGTTTTGTTTTGTTTTTTTCACCCAGCCCCCAACTCCTCTCCACTCTGACAGCTATCAATCTGTTCTCTGTACCATAAGACTGTTGTGTGTGTATGTGTGACAGAGACAGAGAGAAAGACAGAGAGAGGGACAGACAAACAGGAAGAGAGAGAGATGAGAAGCATCAATTCTTCGTTGCAGCTCCTTAGTCTCCTTAGTTGTTCATTGATTGCTTCCTCATATGTGCCTTGACTGGTGGGGTTGCAGCAGACGAGTGACCCCTTGCTCAAGCCAGTGACCTTGGACTTAAGCTAACGACCTTGGGATTCAAGCCAGCGACCTTTGGGCTTAATCCAGTGACCATGGGTTTGTGTCTATGATCCCACACTCAAGCCAGTGAGTCCATGTTCAAGCCGGTGACCTTAGGGTTTCAAATCTGGGTCCTCTGTGTCCCAGTCTGATGCTCCATCCTGTGCCACCGCCTGGTCAGGCTCATAAGACTTTCTATTGTGTTTATTAGTTTATTTCATTAATTAGATTCCATATATAAGTGAAATCATTGAAATAAGCCAGCTAGTGAAAGAAAAGTGGCAGTTTTAAAAACTTTTGTTCCAATTTGCTTTCAGCAATGTTTTTCTCCATTATTTCAAACTTGTATGAATTGCACCAGTTTGCTTGCAAGTCCTAGTCCCAGACCTACACAGCAGTTTACAATGTAAGTTTATACTACATGAAAATTTCAAATTGCTTATAAAATAAGAATTTTAGAAACTTAAAAGAGCTCTAGGTTCTGTGACAAACAATATATTTTAGCTCAATTAAAATGTCCTTGTTTTTGGTTTATCATTTTGTATATTGAAAAGAATCAAGTGACTGAGAATATGTGAACATATGAAAACTCAACAAATCATTAATCCTGTTTGAAAATAGTCTTCCTATGATCAAGCTTGTTAATAAGAATCAGAGCTGACTCTCAGACTTTCAACAACCATATTTGCTCCTTCACCCATGATTCTTACTTTATTCAAGGCAACACAAGGCCGGGACTGCAGACCCTTATAGCTTTTTTCCCCACAACTCAGGAAAACCCTGAATCCTTACAAATTACAAGGTAGTTTTTTTATCCTGTGGCATTCCTATTTTTACCCATATTTAGAGGAAAGCAGTAAAATGATGTGATATAAAGTACAACACAGAGTCTACTTTTAAAGTCTATGTCCTAAGATCTATTATAATGAAATAGTCATAGCTGATTTTGTTCAAAATTTTTCTTGTAATAATTGTGACAATTTTATCTTAGAAGTCAAAGTTCCATCAATGCTATTAAACCAAGCACCCTTGGATCATTAAAAAGAAAAGGTACTTTTATCTATCAATATAAATAAATATAATATTGAATTATTTTATAAAATATTATATAAAATCAGCACCATACAAAAATTTGTTTAAATTATTTATTTATAACATATTTGATAAGTTACTGTATGACTTTTATTTTACTTAAACAAAACTATATTTAAAGACATTTTCAAAGCTATAAAGTACCATTTAAATGTGAATTAAGAAATTTAATTTCCATTTAGTCAACTGTTATGATTTTCATGACATAAGTATAATTCACCAAGCTAGCTGCCTTAAGTACTTTATAAAATAAAGGTGGGAAATGAATTAATGAACAAATAAATGCAGTAAATCAGTCATTAAGTATTCTGTTAAATCTGAACCCCAGCCCTACCCTACCACTACACATACACATTGATATATGAATAAGTTGACACAAATCAGATCTACTTCCAATACTAAACATATATGCTAAAGTGTAAGTTCTTTGATGTTTCACTGCTTTGTGAGTTTTTTTGTTTGTTTTTTGTTTTATTTTTCTCAAGTGAGAAGCAGGGAGACAGACAGGCAGACTCCCGCATGTGCCTGACCTGTATCCAGCTGACATGCCCACCAGGGGGTGATGCTCTGCCCATCTGGGGCATTGCTCCATTGCCACTGGAACCATTCTAGCACCTGAAGTGGAGGCTATGCAGCCCTTCTCAGTGCCTGGGTCAACTTTGCTCCAATGGAGCCTTGGCTGAGGGAGGGGAAGAGAGAGATAGAGAGAAAGGAGAGGGGGGAAGGGTGGAGAAGCAGATGGGTGCTTTTCCTGTGTGCCCTGACCTAAAATCGAACCCGGGACTTCCACACGCAGGGCTGCCGCCCTACTGCTGAGTGAAACTTTTTGTTGTTGTTGTTTTGTTTTTATTGTTGTTGTTTTTGCACATGCTCACATATGAGAGAGAAAGAGAGAGATGAGAAGCATCACGTCATGGTTGGGTCACTTTAGTTGTTCATTGATTGCTTCTCATATATGCCTTGACTAGGGGCTCCAGCCAAGCCAGTGACCCCTTGCTTAAACCAGTGACCTTTGGGCTCAAACCAGCGACCATGGTATAATGTTGATGATCCCATGCTCAAGCTTCCAACCCCATGCTCAATCTGGTAAACCCACACTCAAGCCTATGACCTCAGAGTTTCGAACCTGGGACCTCTGCATCTCAGGTCAATACTCTATCCGCTGTGCCCCCACTGGTCAGGCGGGGAATTATTTTCGGTAAATATGTGACAAATGACTTATCTACTCAGTAAAAAAAAAAAACGACAATTAAAAAACAAGTGTTATTTTTTTTAATCTTTCACAATCCTGGATCCCATTTCTAAATACTTCATCACTAAACTATGTTCTTTCTTTTTAATACCAATACTGGAGTATAGGTCTAATATCAAGTTTAACTAAAATAGAGACAGAAAATGATGAAGAAAGGAGATTAAACTTTTAAAATGCATATTTGTAAAACATTTTTAAAGATGGAAAAGAAGAAGGAGGTTAAGGAATAGGGGAAAGTGAAGGCGAAGAAGAAGAAGAAGAAGACCAAAACTATAAGGGAAGAGCCTGACCAGGCGGTGGTGCAGTGGATAGAGAGTTGGACTGGGATGTGGAGGATCCAGGTTCGAGACCCCGAGGTTACCAGCTTGAGTGCAGGCTTATCTAATTTGAGCAAGGCTCACCAGCATGAGCCCAAGGTTGCTGGCTCGAGCAAGGGGTCACTCGGTCTCCTGTAGCCCCCTGGTCAAGGCACATATGAGAAATCAATCAATGAACAACTAAGGAACCACAATGAAGAATTGATGTTTCTTATCTCTCTCCCTTCCTGTCTGTCTGTCCCTATCTGTTCCTCTGTCTCTCTCTCTCTCTGTCTCTGTCACAAAAAAACTATAAGGGAATAGTGCTAGCTGGGTTGCTCAGTTGGTTTGGAGCATCATCCCATACACCAAGGTTGTGGGTTCGTTCTCCAGTCAGGGCACATACAAGAATCATCCAATGAATGTGTAAGTAAGTGGAACAACAAATTGATGTTTCTCTGTCTCCTTTCTCTCTCTTTAAATCAATCAATCAATAAATTTTAAAAATATTAGCCTAACCAGGCAGTGGCACAGTGGATAAAACATTGGACTGGGTTGCAGAGGACTCAGGTTTGAAACCCTGAGGTTGCCAGCTTGATTTCGGGCTCATCCAGCTTGAGCACTGGCTTACCAGCTTGAGCATGGGGTCGCAGGCTTGAGCTTGGGATCATAAACATGACACCATGGTCACTGGCTTGAAGCCCAAGGTTGCTGGCTTGAGCCCAAGGTCACTGGCTTGAGCAAAGGGTCACTTGTTCTGATGTAGCCCCCCCGGTCAAGGCACATATGAGAAAGCAATCAATGAACAACTCAGGTGCCTCAATGAAGAATTGATGCTTCTCATCTCCCTCCCTTCCTGTCTGGTTGTCCCTATCTGTCCCTCTCTCTATCTCTTTCTCTGTCTTCATTACACACTCACACACAAAAAAAATATATAGGGAAAGAAGTTGAAATGTACTTCAGGGTTCATTGTATTTTGGATTAACTAATGGCAGTCTTCCTAACAATATACCTAACTCAGCATATACTTTTTATATTCTAAGATTTATACTAAATCAATTCTAGAAAGCACTTTTTTGCAAATTAAGCACATTGTTTTATGAAGATGGATCAATGACCTAGCTTATGAGTCTTTTGCCTATACTGTAAATTTTGGGCTAGTGTTGAAAAAACATTCAAATATATTAACAGCTGTTAGGAAGTTGGGGTCATTTGAGTATTTAAAATAAAACATGTTTAAATAAAAAGTAGTGTTTCAATAAATTAAAATAATTGTCATTTAAGACATTTACACATAAATGTTTTATGACATTGAAAATGCCTGAAATTTTCTTAGAATTTATTATTTAAAATTGTTTTTATATTTCAATTTTGACATAATAGACTTGGTTTGTGTCCAGTGTATTGGTGGAAGTGACATGTCACACATAAGCTTCTTGTTCCTGTTTTCCAACTGATTTGGAGAATGACTGCTTCATTTATTTGAATTGTCCCTAAGAATTCCAAAGCAAATTCTATTCTATATATACCACATAGTTTATATTTTAAGTCAGACACTCCCAAACATAGCCTACACAAATTTGTTCAAAATCCATCTGGTCTTCACATGCAATAACAGATTAAGGAGAAACTATATATATTTAGAAAATGAGTATTCATTGGAGGGAAACAAATTATGTCCTCTTTGGAGCCAAATTAATACAAGTGAAATATGGGGAAAGATGATGTAAAAAAATAAAAAAGTGATCCTGGGGGAGGAGGGTGCGGGGGAATGAAAAAGAATGAGGACTCTAAGAAGTAGAGGAGAGTGTCAGATGAAGGTTAGCATGTCCAAACATATGAAGCCCTGTTTTGTGGGGATAAGCAGCAGATATTTCCATTAGGAATAAGCAAGAGTAAATAAAACATCAAGTGGGAATTCTGAGGAATCTGAAGATATTGGACAGCTGTAAATATTGTTTTACAAAGAAAAATTTAATTTTCTTCTCCGATGAATTTGTTTTTATTTGTCTTATCTTTCATTTAAACCAAAAAGGAGAGATCAGTCATTTTTCCAAAATGGGATCAGCGTAATCTGACATGGAACTAGATAACTTTTTGAGCTTTATAGCCATGGTTATACTCCTAAGGAGGTCTATGGAAACTGTTACTGGGATATTTTTTTAATGAGTAGGTGGCCTCAGTGTTTTATCATTAAAACATATTCCACCCCACAAGTTACAGGCTTGAACATCAGTTTTCTCATATCCAGACATGGTTCTCACACGAATGTGTAACATTGTAGAAATTTTAACATTTACTTCAAAGAGAAGGTTATAGCAGTCCAGTTTTTTTAGATTAGATGTTTCTCTGTAATCTTTAAAAATATATTTATTTTGTTCATGGTATGCTATAAAGAATGAATCTATTTATATTTAAGGCATTTATATTTTAAGCAAAATAAAGATGGCAATGACCTAAAGTTTTAAAATAAGTAATGACATTAAATTATGGTGCAACCTTACTATATATATAGCTATATAAAATCATGCTTTAGAATTTAGTGAATATGATAAAATTATAATCAGTAAAAACAAAAAATAAATTATACATTGATATTATATATAGTACAAATTCAATTGTGTTTGAAAAACAAATATACATACACATTCAGGAATTATTCAAAAGTGGTCATCTCTGGATAATGGTAATATAAATTTTTTTCCTTTTTGTTTTTCTGTATTTTATAAGTTAATTGTAATGAACAAGTGTTGCTTTTCCAATAAAAACCATAATAAACATATTAGATGAAACATATCTATCTTGATCTGCTTTTTTTTTTGTTATAGGTGAAATGGTGTCTGAAGATCAAACAAAGAGATTTTTCCAAGGCACAATCAATATGTTTTCTTCTGATACTACCCAACTGTCTGATAGGAATGTGTGGTGAGTCTTTTTTTTTTTAAATAAATTTTTATTAATGGTAATGGTATGACATTAATAAATCAGGGTACATATATTCAAAGAAAACATGTCTAGGTTATTTTGTCATTAAATTATGTTGCATACCCCTCGCCCAAAGTCAGATTGTCCTCCGCCACCCTCTATCTAGTTCTCTGTGCCCCCCCTCCCCCAAACTCTCTCCCTCCCTCCCTCCCTCCCTCCCATGTCCTCCCTCCCCCCACTCCTGGTAACCACCACACTCTTGTCCATGTCTCTTAGTCTCGTTTTTATGTTCCACCAATGTATGGAATCATGTAGTTCTTGTTTTTTTCTGATTTACTTATTTCACTCCGTATAATGTTATCAAGATCCCACCATTTTGCTGTAAATGATCTGATGTCATCATTTCTAATGGCTGAGTAGTATTCCATAGTGTATATGTGCCACATCTTCTTTATCCAGTCTTCTATTGAAGGGCTTTTTGGTTGTTTCCATGTCTTGGCCACTGTGAACAGTGCTGCAATGAACATGGGGCTACATGTGTCTTTACGTATCAAAGATTCTGAGGTTTTGGGGTATATACCCAGTAGAGGGATTGCTGGGTCATAAGGTAGTTCTATTTGCAGGTTTTTGAGGAACCACCATACTTTCCTCCATAATGGTTGTACTACTTTACATTCCCACCAACAGTGGATGAGAGTTCCCTTTTCTCCGCAGCCTCTCCCACATTTGCTATTACCCGTCTTGTTGATAATAGCTAATCTAACAGGGGTGAGGTGGTATCTCATTGTAGTTTTGATTTGCATTTCTCTAATAACTAATGAAGCTGAGCATCTTTTCATATATCTGTTGGCCATTTGTATCTCTTCCTGGGAGAAGTGTCTGTTCATGTCCTCTTCCCATTTTTTTATTGGATTGTTTGTTTGTTTGTTTGTTGAGTTTTATGAGTTCTTTGTAAATTTTGGATATTAGGCCCTTATCTGAGCTGTTGTTTGAAAATATCATTTCCCATTTAGTTGGCTGTCTGTTTATTTTGATATCAGTTTCTCTTGCTGAGCAAAAACTTCTTATTCTGATGTAGTCCCATTCATTTATCTTTGCCTTCACTTCTCTTGCCATTGGAGTCAAGTTCATAAAATGTTCTTTAAAACCCAGGTCCATGATTTTAGTACCTATGTCTTCTTCTTGTACTTTATTGTTTCAGGTCTTATATTTAGGTCTTTGATCCATTTTGAATTAATTTTAGTACACGGGGACAGGCTGCAGTCGAGTTTCATTCTTTTGCTTGTGGCTTTCCAGTTTTCCCAACACCATTTGTTGAAGAGGCTTTCTTTTCTCCATTGTGTGTTGTTGGCCCCTTTATCAAAGATTATTTGACCATATTTATATGGTTTTATTTCTGGGCTTTCTATTCTGTTCCATTGGTCTGAGTGTCTATTTTTCTGCCAATACCATGCTGTTTTGATTATCGTGGCCCTATAATATAGTTTAAAGTCAGGTATTGTAATGCCCCCAGCTTCATTCTTTTTCCTTAGGATTGTTTTAGCTATTCGGGGTTTTTTATAGTTCCATATAAATCTGATGATTTTTTGTTCCATTTCTTTAAAAAATCTCATAGGAATTTTGATGGAAATTGCATTAAATTTATATATTGCTTTGGGTAATATGGCCATTTTAATTATATTTATTCTTCCTATCCAAGAACAAGGAATATTTTTCCATCTCATTGTGTCTTTTTCTATTTCTCTTAGCAATGCCTTGTAGTTTTTGTTATACAGGTCCTTTACATTCTTTGTTATGTTTATTCCTAGGTATTTTATTTTTGTTGTTGCAATCGTGAAGGGGATTATTTTTTTGAGTTCGTTTTCTAATATTTCATTGTTGGCATATAGAAAGGCTATTGACTTCTGTATGTTAATTTTGTATCCTGCGACCTTACTGTATTGATTTGTTGTTTCTAATAATCTTTTTGTGGAGTCCTTCGGGTTTTCGATGTATAGGATCATATCATCAGCAAAAAGTGATACCTTTACTTCTTCTTTTCCGATATGGATGCCTTTTATTTCTTTGTCTTGTCTGATTGCTCTGGCCAGAACTTCTAGCACCACGTTAAATAAGAGTGGAGAGAGTGGACAACCTTGTCTTGTTCCTGATTTAAGGTAGAAAGTCCTCAGTTTTATGCCGTTTAATAGGATGTTGGCTGATGGTTTATCATATATGGCCTTTATCATGTTGAGATATTTTCCTTCTATACCCATTTTGTTGAGAGTCTTAAACATAAAATTGTGTTGTATTTTATCAAAAGCCTTTTCTGCATCTATTGATAAGATCATGTGGTTTTTGTTCTTTGTTTTGTTGATATGGTGTATTACGTTAACCGTTTTACGTATGTTGAACCATCCTTGATATTCTGGGATGAATCCCACTTGATCATGATGTATTATTTTTTTAATCTGTTGTTGTATTCAGTTTGCCAGTATTTTGTTTAGTATTTTAGCATCTGTATTCATTAGAGATATTGGTCTGTAGTTTTCTTTCTTTGTGCCATCCTTGCCAGATTTTGGTATGAGGGTTATGTTGGCCTCATAAAATGTGTTTGGAAGTATTGCTTCTTCTTCAATTTTTTGGAAGACTTTGAGTAGAATAGGAACCAAGTCTTCTTTGAATGTTTGATAGAATTCACTAGTATAACCATCTGGGCCTGGACTTTTATTTTTGGGGAGGTTTTTAATGGTTTTTTCTATTTCCTCCCTGCTGATTGGTCTGTTTAGGCTTTCTGCTTCTTCATAAGTCAGTCTAGGAAGGTTGTATTGTTCTAGGAATTTATCCATTTCTTCTAGATTGTTGTATTTGGTGGCATATAATTTTTCATAGTATTCTACAATAATTCTTTGTATATCTATGATGTCTGTGGTGATCTCTCCTCTTTCATTTTGGATTTTATTTGAGTCCTGTGCCTTTTTTCCTTGGTGAGTCTTGCCAAGGGTTTGTCAATTTTGTTGATCTTTTCAAAGAACCAGCTCCTTGTTTTATTGATTTTTTCTATAGTTTTTCTGTTCTCTATTTCATTTATTTCTGCTCTGATTTTTATTATCTCCTTTCTTCGGCTGGTTTTGGGTTGTCTTTGTTCTTCTTTTTCTAGTTCCTTAAGGTGTGAAGTTAAGTGGTTTACTTCGGCTCTCTCTTGTTTGTTCATATAGGCCTGAAGTGATATGAACTTTCCTCTTATTACTGCTTTTGGTGCATCCCAGAGATTCTGATATGTCGTATTTTCATTTTCATTTGTCTGTATATATCTTTTGATCTCTGCGCTTATTTCTTCTTTGACCCATTCATTTTTTAGAAGTATGTTGTTTAGTTTCCACATTTTTGTGGGTTTTTCCCCCTCTTTTTTGCAGTTGAATTCTAGTTTCAAGGCTTTATGATCAGAAAATATGCTTGGTACAATTTCAATTTTTCTAAATTTGCTGATATTGTCTTTGTGGCCCAACATATGGTCAATTCTTGAGAATGTTCCATGTACACTAGAGAAAAATGTATACTCTGTCGCTTTGGGATGAAGTGTCCTGTAGATGTCTATCATATCCAGGTGTTCTAGTATTTAGTTTAAGGCCACTATATCTTTATTGATTCTCTGTTTGGATGACCGATCTAGAGCCGTCA
Organism: Saccopteryx bilineata; assembly: GCF_036850765.1. Taxonomy (NCBI): domain Eukaryota; kingdom Metazoa; phylum Chordata; class Mammalia; order Chiroptera; family Emballonuridae; genus Saccopteryx; species Saccopteryx bilineata. The sequence goes on along the minus strand of NC_089502.1, from coordinate 8,509,871 downwards.
GCGGTGTATTAAGGTCTCCAAGTATGACTGTACTTTTGTCAGTTTTTGTTTTAAGGTCAATAAGTAGCTGTCTTATATATTTTGGTGCTCCTTGGTTTGGTGCATATATATTAAGGATTGTTATGTCTTCTTGATTCAACTTCTCCTTAATCATTATGAAATGACCATTTTTGTCTCTGAGTACTTTTTCTGTCTTGTAGTCAGCATTATTACATATGAGTATTGCTACACCTGTTTTTTTTTTTTTTTTTGGGTGTTGTTTGCTTGGAGTACTGTTTTCCAGCCTTTCACTTTGAATTTGTTTTTATCCTTGTTGCTTAGATGTGTTTCTTGTAGGCAGCATATAGTTGGATTTTCTTTTTTAATTCATTCTGCTACTCTGTGTCTTTTTATTGGTAAGTTTAATTCATTTACATTTAGTGTAATTATTGACACTTGTGGGTTCCCTACTGCCATTTTATAAATTGCTTTCTGTTAGTTTTGTATCTTGTTTGATTCTTCTCTTTTGTTTTTCTATCATTCGTTTTTGTTTGTTTGTGTTCCATACTTCTTTCCTCTGTTGCTACCTTTTTTAAGTCAAGTGTTTTTGTGGTGGTTTTTTCAAGGGTGATTACCATTAAGTAATGAAAAGGGTACCTACCATATTCATTGTAGTACCCTATCTTATGAGTATTTTTGCACTTCATCATCCTTTGCTACTGTTAATCTCCATCCTCTCCCCCCTTTTTTTCCTTTGTTGTCACAGTTTAAGTTTGGTTTTATTGTGTTCTTGGTGGAGCTGTTACTTGTGGTGTTGTTTTCTTTTGTTCTTTGAATCTGGTTGGAAAACCCCCTTTAGTATTTCCTGGAGTGGGGGCTTTCTGCTGATAAATTCTCTCATCTTTTCTGTATTTGTGAATGTTTTTATATCTCCTTCATACTTGAAGGATAGCTTTGATGGGTATAGTATTCTTGGCTGAAAGTTCCTCTCTTTCAGGGCTTTAAATATTGGGGTCCACTCTCTTCTAGCTTGTAGAGTTTCTGCTGAGAAATCTGATGATAATCTAATAGGCCTTCCTTTATATGTTGTACTCTTCTTTTCCCTGGCTGCCTTGAGAATTTTTTCTTTGTCATTGGTTTGTGTCATCTTTATTATGATGTGCCTTGGAGTGGGTTTGTTGGGGTTAAGAAAACTCGGTGTTCTGTTTGCTTCTTGAATTTGAGGCTTTAGTTCTTTCCACAGGCTTGGGAAGTTCTCGTCTATTATTTGTTTGAGTATATTCTCCATTCCATTTTCTTTCTCTTCTCCCTCTGATATACCTATTATTCTTATGTTATTCTTTCTGATGGAGTCAGACAATTCCTGTAGGGCTTTCTCATTTTTTATTATTTTTGAATCTCTTTCTTCTTCTCTCTGTTGTGCCTCAAGTTGTTTGTCTTCTATTTCACTAATCCTATCTTCTATCTGGGCTGTTCTGTTAGCTAAGCTTGTTACCTCATTTTTCAGCTCGTGAATTGAGTTTTTCATTTTTGTTTGATTTGTTTTTATAGTTTCAATTTCCTTGGTAATATATTCTTTGTGTTCATTGAGTTGTTTTCTGATCTCCCTAAATTGCCTTTCTGTGTTTTCTTGTATATCTCTGAGTATTTTTAAGATTTCTATTTTAAATTCTCTGTCATTTAGCTCCAAGGCTTCCAATATGTTAAATCTTTTCTCCATAGATTTTTCCACATCTATTTGTGTTACCTCTCTTTCTTTTGTATCCATAATATTCGATTTCCTCTTTCTTATTGGCATCTGAGGGTGGTCTTGTTGATAGCACACAGGCGCACTTCCTCCACGGCCTGAATGAACGTCCCTGCAGTAGTTAGCTTCCTCCACACCCTCGTCTCTCAGATTCAAGTGATAACAGTCCTTTCGCTTTCAGTTTGTGTGGAACTCCGGAATGCTCCGAGGATAAATTTTTCTGTTTCTAGTTGATAAATTTGTTGTGATTTTGAGGAGATCTGTCGGACGCGCTGCTCACGGCGCCATTTCCGTGACGTCACTGTGGTGAGTCTTAACATGAGGTTTTAAACATTGATTGGCCATTTTTCAGTTAGTTTTTAAGTCTATTTTGGCTATTGTATATATTTAGATGTATGTATATTATTAAATATTTTTAGAAGTTATAAAACTAACACCCCAAATGGATACTATTAACTTTAGTTCTCCTCTGTAGTATTTATGTGTGACATTAATATATGGTGAATACATTTTTAAAAGTGGGATTTGGCATTAGTTTAAGGGGTATCAAACTCACAGCCTGAACACTTTTGTGCGGCCTGCAGACTAATCCACGAAGTTCAAAATATTTTGGATAAAATTAAGTAAGCCCGTGGATTAGTCTGTGGGCCGCACAAAATTGTTCGGCGGTCCACATGTGGCCCGCGGGCCGCGAGTTTGAGACCCCTGGCAAAGTATTAGAGAAATACATAAAAATGTAAGCTTGGAAAAACGTCTTTTGCCCATCTTTGCTACCTTGGATTTTTATGTACCTTGTTAGGCTGAGCTTATTATTGAAAAGTGTGCAGAGAAGGCATGTTTTATTGTTTTTTTTTTTTGTATTTTTCTGAAGTTGGAAACAGGGAGGCAGTCAGACAGACTCCCGCATATGCCCAACCGGGATCTACCCGACATGCCCACCAGGGGGCGATGCTCTGCCCATCTGGGGCGTCACTCTGTTGCAACCAGAGCCATCCCAGCGCCTGAGGTAGAGGCCATAGAGCCATCCTCAGCGCCCGGGCCAACATTGCTCCAATGGAGCCTCGGCTGCGGGAGGGGAAGAGAGAGACAGAGAGGAAGGAGAGGGGGAGGAGTGGAGAAGCAGATGGGCACTTCTCCTGTGTGCCCTGGTCAGGAATCGAACCCGGGACTCCCACTCGCCAGGCTGACGTTCTACCACTGAGCCAACCGGCCAGGGCCGAGAAGGCATGTTTTAACCATCAAAATGGGAAATTCAGTGAATGGATTTTTTATAGTTACCATTGATTTGTATTACTGTTCTTGGGAAACTGCTTTTATAAATAGTGCCATTTCTTTTTCGTATATTGTGCATTTGTTTTTAGACAAAGTAAAGTGCACAGAGATCTCTTGAATTCTGTTATCAATAAGTGACATTTTCTTTTCCTAGTCTATCATCTTTTTAGATGTTCTTGATGAAAACAACAACAGTATAGGGTCTCCTTGTAATTCCCCAGCTAAAATCAGAACTGTCACAAACTCTTCTGTTGCCTGATGATTCTCTCCATTTACTTTAGTAGGTGAACTTTCAACTAAGTGATGCACCCATCTCAAGACTTTCTTACTATTGGAGAAACACTCATGGGCATTCTGCCACTCATATACCTCTCTCTCTCTCTCTCTCTCACACACACACACACACACACATACATATACATATACATATACATATACACACACAAATTAAAGCAATAACAGAATTGTATGATATAATTTAGACTATTTATCCTTTTCCCTAAAATTTTGTTTATTTATAGAACTGGAATGTCTAATTCTTGTATATGCCTTTAAAAGTAACGTAGTAGCCTGACCTGTGGTGGCACAGTGGGATAAAGCGTTGACCTGGAACACTGAGGTTGCCGGTTCGAAACCCTGGGCTTGCCTGGTCAAGGCACATATGGGAGTTGATGCTTCCTGCTCCTCCCCCTTCTCTCTCTCTTCCCTCTCTCTAAAAATCAATTAAAAAATCAATAAAAAAAAAGTAACGTAGTAATATTTTCAAAGATGTTTTCCAAATAAGAGCTATGTTGAAGATACAATTATGTATCTTCAAGCTGCTAATATATAAAAACATGCTGTACCTTGACTTTTTAAAAAAATAATTGAGAGCTCTATTTATGTGAATAAATAAATAAAATATAGGTTCTAATGAAGTATAACTGTCGCATTATTCAACGGGTCAAATAATTTTTAAGATTATGTACTTAAATCCATAAATATCCATGTTAGTTTTTAATATTTTCAGTAATTTCTAGTTTCCACTTGTTAAAGAAAAATCTCTTATTGCAAGAAGTTTCTAAAACTATGCTAGTTATAGCATACTGAGCCAAAGATTACCTATTTTATACATGGATCCTTGGATATTTAATTTGTTGTGAAGCAATATGGAAAGCAAGATGAATAAAAGCTAATTGAATAGGAAGAAAATAATACATAATTGAGGCTCCACTCAATTTGTACTGAACCTGATTACCCCTGCTCAATTTTGTTTTCTAATTAAGTGTGGAAAAAAGACAGTGATGATAAATTGTGGTATTTTACATTTCTGTGAATTACCTCTTATTCATCACCATGACTACTGATTTTATTAAGTGCAAACTTAATATGTTAGGGCTTTTCTGCAAAAATTATGTATTCTAGTTGTTCCCTAAGGGCTACAAATATTTGTTTAAATTCCAATATTTTATTCAAAAGTCTAAAGTATTTTTAAATAAGAAAAATAATGTGTTAAAAATTTTTAATCTCAAGTGCTTAAAGTAATTGAGGGTAGTTTTGACATCTTGAAAAATAGAATTGTATCTTAATGGAATAAAGTTTATAATTGGTTTAAATTTCCTCACTAATGAAATAAGAATGGTTATTTAAAATATTTATTAAAAGTTTATCCTTGTCATTGGAAATTATCATCACGATGGAAATTTGATGTAGGTATGTCCCACATGGGAAAAAAGACTGTGACACTAAGAATTTTTTTGACAGTGGCCCTAATGGAATTGATTAGAATGGATATATATGTAGGGGAAGATTCCATTCACCTGAGAATAAATGAAACAATATTTATGAGATGACTGTGATCTTGATGATTCTCCTGAAACCAGGACAGGATTCTATTTGGCTAATAACAAGTGAACTATCAATATTGCCCTTTTTTATTCAGCCTCTTTATTTGCCAGACTGTTACTGGGACAATTGTGAACAATTGAAGTGCAGTGTGATTGCAGTGATGTTCCTTGCTGAAATTGTTAATCATTGACAGACAAAAAGGTCCTAATGCATTATTGATACTTTAGGGGGAAAATTACTTTTTGTAGAATGTTCAAATACAAAGACTAAGGATGGAGAAAGTGAACAATAGGGGTGAGACTACTACTCAGTTGTATAAGGAATTTTAATCAGTAAACCCTGGTAATCTTGACTGTCTCAATATACTTTCTCATGTATGACAATTTCTTTCAGTTTATTCAGTTTTAGTTGTACCTAGGATGCCACTACTCATTATATGCTCAAAATCAAGGATTTTTCATTCTTTTGCCTTTTGAACTTGTGTATTAGGAAGATCTAGTTTTTAAATGATTTTCCATTTATTGATTTTCAGATTAAAGCAAATCTAACTTTTACATGGTCTTTTGTCATTGATTGTTCAAAATTCTGATAAGATTTATTTTGCCATCCTAAATGTGCCAAAGAATTGTCATGTCAGTTTTCTGTACTGAAGGACATAGTTTCCTGTGGCTTCTATAACAAAGTACCACCACAAACCAGTGGCCTAAAACAATAGAAATGGGTTATGTCACAGTTTTGGAGGCTAAAATTCCAAGATCTAAGTATTAGCAGAGTTCATTCCTTCTGAAGGTTCAGAGAGAGAGAACCTGTTAAATGTCTCTATCCTGACTTCTGGTGGTTGCTTAAAATCCTTGCCATCTCTATCTTCATTATCACATGGGATTCTCCCTGTGTCCCCTGTGTTTTCACATGACCTTGTATTATTTTAATAAAAATTAATTTTTGTATTTTTCTTTTTTTTAAACCTGAGTGGTTTGTTTTTTTTTTAAAGCCAAGCACTTTATTTTTATTTATTCATTTTAGAAGAAAGAGAGACAGAGAAGGGGTGGGGAGGAGCAGGAAGCATCAACTCCCATATGTGCCTTGACCAGGCAAGCCCAGGGTTTTGAACCGGTGACCTCAGTGTTCCAGGTTGATGCTTTATCCACTGTGGCACCACAGGTCAGGCTTTTTGTATTTTTCAATTACAGCTGACATTCAATATTATATTAGTTTCAGGTATACAACATTGTTGTTAGACATTTATATTATTTACGAAGTGATTACCTTGTTAAGTATATTATTGACTATATTCCCTATGCTGTATGTTACATCCCTGTGACTATTTGTAACTGCCAATTTGTACTTATTTCTTAATCCCTTCTCCTTTTTCACCCAGCCCCCTATCTGGCAACCGTCAGTTTGTTCTCTGTATCCATGAGTCTATTTCTGTTTTGTTTGTGCTATAAAAGCAGGAGAAAAAGACAATATTGGGATCATAAAATCTTTGAACTTAAAGGATTTTAGAAGTCTTTTAATCTACCTTTTAATGCAAGAATTCTTTAAAGCAGTGGTTGGCAAACACATTAGTCAACAGAGCCAAATATCAACAGTACAACAATCGAAATTTCTTTTGAGAGCCAAATTTTTTAAACTTAAACTATATAGGTAGGTACATTTCTTATCGAGGTAGTGCCCGCACATGGTATTTTGTGGAAGAGCCACACTCAATGGGCCAAAGAGCCACATGTGGCTCACGAGCCGCAATTTGACAACCACTGCTTTGAAGAATTCCAGAGAGATTACATTTTATTTTATTTTTTATTAAGTGAGAGGCAGGAAGGCAAAGAGACAGACTGCTGCATGTGCCACAACCAGGATCCACCCTGCAGCCCCTGACTGGGACTGATATTCTGCTGCTCTGTTGCTCATCAACCAAGCTATTTTAATGCCTAAGGCAAGGCCATGGAGCCATCTTCAGTGCCTGGGGCCAACTCCTTCGAGCCAATCAAGCCATGGCTGCAGGAGAGGGTGGAGAGAGAGAGGAAGATGGAGGAGAGGGGAGAAGCAGATGGTTGCTTCTCCTGTGTGCCCTGACAGGGAATCGAACACAGAACTTCCACATGCTGGGCCAACACTCTACTGCTGAACCAACCAGCCAAATCCACAGATTATCTTTTAACCTTAGTTTGAAATCTTGTAGTAACGAACCAACTCTCTCACATGACAGTTCACTCTATTTTTGGACAACTCTCTTTCACTCATGTGTGGAATTTAATGAACAAAATGAACAAACAAAACAGAGATAGATTCATGGAAATTGGGGTTACCGCTATCAGGCAGGGGTTGGGTGGTTGGGTAGGGAAGTGGAAGGATTGAGCAAAAAAGAAAAATAAAAAAACTGATGGACAGGGACAACAATGTGGTGATTGCAGGGTGAGATAGAGGAGGGTATAGGGAGGACAAATGGTGACGGAAGGAGACTTGATGAGATCATAAACATACCAAACAGTGTACAGGTGGTGGTTTGTGAAATTGTGCAGCTGAAACCTGTGTAAAATTTTGTTAACCACTGTTATCCCAATACATTCAATAAAAAGGGGATGAGGTTAGAATTTGTATCTAGGTGGCCTGCTTTTTTGGCTCTTCAGAATTGAAGCAAATCAAATGAGCTATTAAAAGCCCATGAGTTAAGATTCTAATTCTTCATTAATCTTCAACCCTGCTCCTTAAATTATTAGTACTCCCACTACTGGATATATTTAATCTCATCTCCTAAATGAATTTTTAAAATTCACCTATAAGCAACTATGTATAAATATCCATGATGAAAATGCATGTATGGTACTTTGGATATCTATGGATAAAACTAATTACAATTTGCCTGAAGTGTTTTTAAATATTTTAGATCTTAAAAGATGAGCTTGAAAAATCTATCATATAGGTAGACTTCACTGTCAAATAGTTGAAATTGTGCATTTAGAAAAGGGCAGAGAACAGTAAGGACTCTGAAAAAAGGTTACTTCGTTTCCTTTAAATTCCATGATATTTCACAGATTTCTTAAAATGTGGTTCTTAACCCAAGAGCAAGTAAAATTGATTTTTATAAATGTCTATAACATATAGGTGGAAAGAGTCATATATCATATAGGAATCTTGGCAACTTTCTCAACTTTTTAAACAATGGAGACTTAATAACCATGGTCTCTCAAAAGAAATGCATTAAATTAATACAGTTATTAACTGACTCATAAATTGAACAGTGAGCTAAATGTATGAAATTGGAGATTTCTGTGGATTACTGACAGCAAAATAAATTGATTACATAATTGTTAATGTCAATCTCTTAAGGGAGTGGCCAGACTACATTATTAGTGAGTATAGAAGTCAGGAGACCTGACTTATAAAACTGGTTCTGTAATAGCTCTGTATGACTTTTGGGCAGATCATTTTACCTCTCAGAGCTTCAGATTTCCATTCTGTAAACTATAGTTGAACTAGATATATTTTTTAAACATTTTATTTTATTATTTTTTTGTGTATGTATGTGACAGAGACAGAGAAACAGACAGATAGGGACAGACAAGCAGGAAGGGAGATGAGATGCATCAATTCTTCATTGTAGCACCTTAGTCTATTTAGTTGCTCATTGATTGATTTCTCATATGTGCCTTGACTGGGGGGGCTACAGCAAAGCAACTGACCCCTTTCTCAAGCCAGTGACCTTGAGCTCAAGCCTGCGACCTTTGGGCTCAAGCCAGCGGCCACAGTGTGATGTCTATGATCCCACATTCAAGCCATTAACTCCGCACTCAAGCTGATAAGCCCACGCTCAAGCCGGTGACCTTGGGTTTTTAACCTGTTCCTCTGTGTACCAGTCTGACACTCCTCCCACTGAACCACCAGCTGCTCAGGTGAACTAGATAGTTATAAGGCTTTTTCTGCATTGTAAAATTTTATTGATTCTAAAAAAAGTAAATTTATTTTTTAATGTTTATTTTAGTGAGAGAGGAAAGAAAGGAGAGAGAGAGACAGGAAATCTATCTTTTCTTGTGTGTGCCCTGACTGGGAATCAAACCAGCAACCTCTGCTTCGGGATGATGCTCTAACCAACTGAGCTATCCGAACAGGGCAAAATTAATTGATTCTGTAAAAAAACATCAGCCTTCATTTTTGTGAACATGACAGTGAAAGTCATGATGGCATTAAACTTCAAAAGGCTTTCAGAAAATATTTTGGAAATAAGAGAGCTTTATATCTAACATTTTTATTCTTTCTTGGAATAAGAAACTTATTTAGCCTCAATAGTTTTTTCTCTTCTATGAATTATGCATGCTTTATCATGAAATGTGGAAAGCTAATTTCCCCCTGGTTTCTTGTTTTGTGTGGATAAATTACCCTTTCAGGATTGACATATTAATAACAATTTCCCACTGACAAACCACTCACCATAAAATTTTATTTCAACTGTAATTACAGTTTAAGACAAAACAAAATAAAGATGGATTTTTTTTTCAAAGAAGCAAAGGAGACAGGGCCAAAAGCTACATCAACTATGAAAACTGCCCCAGCACACTTTTGGAAGTACTAAAAAGCAAACTACCAGCAAAATAGCTTTTTTCTTTTTTTCCAATATGGCTATAAGAAAAATACTTTAATTTCAGTATAGTTGATTTCCAGAATGGCTCTTGTGCTTGGTAATTCTCTGTTGAACACAAAGGAAAAAGGACACATTTAAAAGTCACAAACAGGTGATCTGTAATTTTGTACTGAGGATGAAAATACTTTGAAATTACATTATGTAGCAGAGAAACCTAATTATACTTTATATTTTTAGTCTCTCCTCTGAGAAGAAAGGTTTAGATTGATTCCTTAACTAGACTTATATTAAACTCTGCAGTGGTTTACATTGAGTCTTATTCTTGAATAATCTTTTCATAAGTGTTGGAAGGAAGTTGCTGAGACTATGATGTTGGGGCTGTTGAGGAAAAGTCACTGAAACTCCCTTAACCTTGATTTGGAATACATTCCCCTGTCACATGGATTAGCAGAGATTTAAAATATTTTGTGATGTGCAAGGCTGTTGAATGTGGGGAAAGTGATATTTGAATTCACTGTGGTGGATTCCTAATATCCTTTCTGGAGGAAGTTTGATGGTATATATCAAAACCCTTCAAATTGTGAACATTAAAATATTTTTTCCCATTGATTTGAGAGGGGAGACTGGAAGGGGAGACATAGAGAGAGAAGGAAGAGAGACATGAGAAGTATCGACTCATAATTGTGACAGTTTAGTTCTCCATTGATTGTTTCTAATATGCACCTTGACCAGGGGTCTCCAGCTGAACCAGTGAACCCTTACTCAAGCCAGCGACCTTGGGCCCAAGCCAGAGATCTTGAACTTTAAGCCAGCAACCATGAGGTCATGTCAATGATCTCATGCTCAAGCCAGTAACCCCACACTCAAGCTAGTGACCTTGGGCTCTTACCTTCCTTCTTTGAAAGTTCAAATAGAAGTGAAGAGCCCAGCAGTGGTAAGGGAGTCCTGATACTCTCATACTCTCCCTCACACAATTAATAATGACATATGACTTTCTAAAATACATTTACTTTAACTTATTTATTTCTTGATTATACATGTAATAGATATTTCATGTTGAAAAATCTGGAAGTACAAAGAGTAAAGCAAATGAAAACAAACTCTTCCATCTCCCCACTTCCCAAAGACCTGAACATTTTGGCATACAGCTTTAACAGACTTTGCTATTTATCATATAAAATATTACATATACATATATAATTTTTAAAAACAAAAATGAGATTCCATTAATCACACTCTTTTTGTTTTTAATTTTTTACTTTATAATATATTTTAAATATCCTTCTATGTCAAGTGATATATGACTGTGTCATCATTCTTAATGGTTGTAGATATTCCCATTGAATGAATGGGCTGTAATTTGTTTAAGCCAGTTAATATTCCCCAAAGGGTATTCTGTATAACAACAATCCCATAAGATGACCTCCTAGAGAACTTAGGTAAAACAGTTTTAAAATGTTTCATACCATATTCCCTTTCTTGGTAGGCATTATTCAAAAGAGCCTGGTAAACTGTATACCAGCTCCATATAGCATCAAACCCAATGCCTTCTACTGAGCATATATGCCTGTGTGCTTAGTTTTTTCAAGATAGTAGTTTTCTGATTGTACAGACTGCATTTTGGTACACGGTTTACACAGGATACTTCATTCTGATACTTGCTAGGCAAAAATAACTTTATTTTTTTAACTGAATATATTGGGGTGAAATTGGTTAATAAAATTATATAGGTTTCAATTGTACATTTATATAATACATCATCTCTACATTGCACTATGTGTTCACCACTCCAAGTCAAGTCTCCTTCCATCAACATCTCCCCCCCACCTCCCTTTACCCACTTCTACCTCCCCCACCCCCTTTCACTCTGGCAATCATCATACTATTGTTTGTTTAGGATTTCTTTTCTTTGCTTAATTTCTTCACCTTTTCACCCAGCCCCCAATCCTTCTCGCCTCTCACAGCTGTCAGTCTGTTTCCCATATCTATGAGTCTGTTTCTATTTTGTTTGTTAGTTTATTTTCTTTGTTAGATTCCACATATAAGTGAAATTATGTGGTACTTGTCTTTCTCTGCCTGCCTTATTTCATTTAGCATAATAATCTCCAGGTTCATCTGCAGAAATAAGTTTAAATCTTCAATTTTTGAAGAGTATTCCATTTATGCTATTTTAAAAATCAACTTCATTGAGATATAATTTTCATACTTATTATAAACTGCACGCATTTTAAGCTTGTGATCAAGATATAGACAGCCTTCCATTACCACAGAAAATGTTCACTGTACCTTTATACTCTATCTTTTTTATCCCTACTGCTGGCTCTAGGTTACACTGATCTTTTCTTTATCATTATATAGTAGATTTAATTTCTCTTTTATACAATTATATATATATATATGGTGTCTGGTTGCTTTTGCTTAGAATATCCTTGAGATTCATCCATGTTGCTTTCTCATTACTTTTTATTGCTGAGTTGTATTGCATTGTATGTGTATTACACAATTTGATGATCCATTTACCTTTTGATGAACATTTGAGTTTCTAATTGGGGGATATTATGAATGAAGTTGCTGTAAATATTTGTGTTTAAGTTTTTATGTAGATGAGCATTTTCATTTCTCTTGAGTAATTACCTAGTATAATTAGTATAATATAATGGTGAATGCATGTTTAACTTTATAAGCAATTATCAGTGTTTTCTAAAGTGATTTTACCATTTTATATTTCCACCAGCCATGCATATTCATTTATATAATTCACATACACTATTTTATTGAAACAATTTTTTGAATTTGAGATCCTATGTTTCGAAAATATTTGTTGTGTTAAATGTTGCTTGAGATAAGAAAGTCATCATGAGGAAATATGTGTAAATGTGTTTACTTTATCAAAAATGTCCATCAGATTATATTTGTTTTCAAAGAATTGACTTTATATATCCAGGGTTTTGGTATTTGGTCAAATGCAATTATTCATTACTCTTCAAAATGATCAGCTAGAATGTGTGCTTCCTTCAAAAGATAATCCTATTTGATTTAGAAAATAAATTGACCTGATTGTCTCCAGAGGCTCCTAAAATTCTTACAAATAGCTTTATGTGACTTTCCACTTCTTTTAGTTAACTTCCAAATAAACTCACAGATAAATCATGCTAAGTTCAAGAGAAGCTATGTGCATGTGGCCTCCCGAACTCTCTCACCTCCTGGCAGGAAAGGAGTCTGACTTCATACACTTTTGCCAGTGCCCTGTTGATTAGAAGCTGTGGGTATCTAGAAAGCTATGAAACGTGGAATCAGCCTTTGTGTCTTAGTGATAAGAAATTAATTTAAAAACAAAACAAAACAGTGTAGGTACTTTATCTATTTTACCATACTCAAGATCCAAGGGTTTATAGAGCACATATTACCAAGCAACTAGCTTTACTAATGTCATTTTACCAAATAAAAACTCCAGTGTCTGATTCTGGGATTCCTTAAATGTTGGGCAGGAGAAGTAAGCCATTTGTGTACTAAAAAATGGGGTGCTACATTCACTAGGCTATCAAATAAAGAATTTTGATGCCTCTTTTCCTAAATTGTGGAACCAGGGATAGTATGCTTACCTTTGGGAATTTCTATCCTATCAAAGATGGTCTGCACCAAACATTTCCAACACTGTTTTTCTCTGAGACATAGGACCCACATACACATTACATTTGTGGACTATGTGTGGTCATTAGGTAATGCCTGCTCTGAACCAGAGATCTTAAATGTTTTCTGCTCCTATGTTTTTTGTTTCCATGAAAAGTTTTCCTTAGTCTCCATTTTTTTCTAAGCCATTTTAAAATATTATGATTTACTGTATAAAAGGGTTTGTCTTCTCTTCATAAATCAAATATTGAAGGACAGCATTGGTGCTCACATTCCAGGGTTACTACATTAGAGCAAATGCTTCTTGGTTGTAAGCATTTCAGGGAACCTTGGTTCATCTGTGCAAACTGTGGGTTTCTCATTATTCAGTGGTAACTGAAACCTGGGAAAGACATATTTCTGCATCATATTTCTTTGGTTGAGTGGTTCTAACTTCTGTGATATTTTCTATGAATGAAGTGACTTTAAAAAAGAAAAAGAAGAAACAGCACACTTCTCAGGAAGTTGAATAGCAGTAATATGCTTTGAGAGACTAAGTACATTAACAGATCCTAAGCACCATCTCTCTAATGATATATTATTTATAGTACTTATATTCTGCTTCTTTTCTCCAAAGGACTTGAATTAGAGACAACTGAGGTTGATATAGTTTGTTTTTCAGTTCTTCCCACCTTCCTTTCTGCTGCTTCTTTTCTTCCATCTGCCAACCCCCCTGCTCCAATTAGAATCTTCCCAGGTGTGCCCTCTTCCAAAAGAAGCCAGGGCTGATGCTCAAAAGGTACATTTTATTCTCCTTTTCTATTTTTGTATTTTTTAATTTATTGATTTTAGCCAGGGAGAGTGGAGGAGCGAGAGACAGAGACAGAGAGACAGGAACAGAGATCTGTTCCTATATGTGCCCTGACCAGGGATTGAACTGGCAACCTCTGTGCTTCGGGTCGACAGTCTAACCAACCGAGCTATCCGGCCAGGGCCTCTCCCCCTTTTCTAATAAAAACTCCTATCCTAGTTAGTCTGAAATCAAGTTGAACATTCTGATTAAAGTTCACAAGAAAATTAAAGTGACCAATAAATTTAATTCTGGGGGGAGATATTTTATTTTAAAGCAGTAATTTAGTTCTAATCTTAATCTTTAGAATTTGGGGAAATAGTGGTCAAGTAGGAGCTCAGAGATTCTGTCCCTTTCTTCTCCTCCAAGAATGACATGGATTTGGCAGAAGCCATGGGTCCTTCTCTCCTTTATCCCCATTATTATCCGCATTTATTTAGGAGGAAACTGGAGCCTCAGAGGGTTAATCATGTGTCAAGTTTTTTCTAAACAAATGGGAACAATAATGGCAACTATATCATAGAATTGTTGTGAAGATAAAATTATCTGCTGCATTTAGAACTCTAAGCTACTTGAGAAATAAGAAGCACAGACTTTGAAAAGGGCTTGCTGTTATTGCTCTTATTTACAAGCTGGTTTATGAAAGGAAGAGAAGAGGCCAGTGCTAGGTATCCTTCAGTCTCCCTTTCTAGACCTTCATTGCATGCAATACTGGTTTCCATTTATGCTGGTATTATAAAGCTTCCTTTAAAATAAATGTAAATAGGGCAGCCTAAATTGATTTAAAGAAAATCATTAGATATCAGGTATCAGGTGGTATGTGGATATGGCAAAGATGGTGATGATGTAAAAATGCCTACTCCAGTGATCCCTCATTGCTAGAGTAAATTCAAGCCCCATACTGGATTAGCCACTCTATTTAATATTTTACTGTGCAATATTAACATTAGTTAGTAATATTCATATTGCCCACTTCCAACCTTCCTGATCCCTTTTAGCTGGTCCTACCTTTTTTTTTCTATAGGACTTATCACCATTTAACTTTTCTTTTCTAGTTTACTTATTTTTATTGTTTGTCTCTCTTTGCTAGAATGTAAGCTCCTGTGGGGCAGGAACCATTTTTTTTGGGGGGGGTTATTCACTAAGTGAAAAGGAGGCCTAAAATAGTGCTTGGCTTATTATAGGTGGTCACTAAATATTTGGTGACTGACTGAATGAGGCATTCACAGTCCTTCAGAACCGGGTCCCATTATCTTTGCCAGCTTCACCTCTTGTCATTCTCCCCTCTGTGTATCACTTATACTAGTGGTTTCCCATGAACATCATTTACTCCCCCATCTCTGCATTTACTCATACTCGTTCCTCTGCCCTGATAAATAATCATGGTTTAATGTAAAGATTTAGTTGTAAGAATGTTTTGCACAGTCTAGGTTTGTATCAGTAAACGTTTTGAAACAGTCTCAAGGGATAAGTTAGAGAAAGCATGGAAACTCCCACTTGATGGCAGTTATATGGTAACATCTATCAAAATTACAAATGCAAGTGGCCTTTGAAGCAGTGGGTCTGCTATTGGGATTTTATCCCACAGATAAACTTGCTCATGTACCAAATGAATGTGTTGTTGAGTCACTGCTGTGCTTTAGTCACTCCTATTAGGCATAGCAGTGACAGAACTCATTAAATTATTATGTAGAGCTATATTTATTGATGTGGGAAGATCATAGTAGTTAACAATAATTCAACTTGCTATGTGTCAGGCACTGCGATGTGTTTTTTATATATTTTTATCTCATTCAATCTTCATAACAGCCCTATGAGGTAGTTCCTTAAAATAGTCTTCATTTTACACAGTAGGAAGTGGACGTAAGGAAGGGAATTTACTTACCCAGAGTCTGAAAACTCATATAGCAATGTTGAAATGTTCAAAATATATTTTAACAAAACAGGATATATACCATGGTCCACTTGTGCAAGAAAAAATACATGTAGATATACAAATATTATATGTGCATGTAAAATGAGTAGAAAGGAATACATCAAAATATTAACAGTTGGATATGCAGTTGTGCGTGATTTTATTTTCTTCTTTTACTTATCATTATCTTCTGACTTTTCTGGTAAATTTTGAGACTGACTGGGAAGGAGGAAGTGAAGTCAACAGGTATGAATTACTTGTGTAATTTTAAAGAAGACTAAAATTTAAGTTTGATGGTAGTATGGGACAGTAGCACAGACGGAAATGTTTTTCCACTAAGTGGAAAAAAAAAACTAATGAGTGGGTAGAGCGTGCCCAGAGGGACATGGTTCCTCGGGCCAAGTGCAGCAGAAGGCAAGAGAACCTAGTGTCAAGGGCACAGGTGGGAGAGGCAGCCTTGAAGAAGTCCCCTCATTCTCATGATGCTGAAGGGTGCCCCCACCCTTTATGAGCGGGTATAAGGGAAAAGGTAGAAAAACAGGGAAGGGCAAGGTAAAGAGGGGACAATTGAGGGATCTCCTGGTAAATGACCTGTGTTTCGTCATTGATATCCAAAACTTAGCTTTCTGCCGAAGGATTGGGGTAAGGAGGGGTAGGGTATATGAGAAGGAGAGGATTTGGAACAATCCCTGAGAGAAATTCAATACAGGTGTATGAAAGGATTGCCTCCCAACCCTTGGGGCCCCTCTGAGGCTAGCTAGCCTGGCTTTGTAGCAGAGCCAGTTTCATGACCTTCTCCAACAAAAATAAGCAGCCTGGGAATGGGGGGTGGAGACAATGGATGGTGGTGTTTTCACAGGCCTGAGAATTGGCAGAACAGATGCTACAGAAGGTCATCGGGACAGTAAGTCCAGGTCAACAGTAGAACGATAAAATGGCTGATCATGAGGCTGAGTGGGAAGGAAGAAAGGAAAGCACCAGGCCACATATGACCCCTGAAAAAGGAAAGGGGAGGAAAAACAAGCTGGTGGCTGTGGGGGCCGGAGAGTGGCAGAAGGAGACCCATAGGAGTCTGAGGTCAGAGGGAAGGGCAATTCTGAATTTGAATGTTGAAGTGGTCCCCTAGAAGCCCTGGGAGTAAATAGAAAGAAGCAAAAGGAAACTGCATGCTAAAAGAGCAAAGACAGCATTAAAATAACTCCTACATGATGTAGGGAAATTTGGTAATATGTTAAAATTACAAATGCATAAATTGCTTTCATACAGCAATTTGGCTTTGAGGAGTTTCTCCTATGAATATACTTACTTGCTTTTGTGCAAGATAAAGGTGTAAGGTAAGTCACTACAGCATTGTCTGTAATAGCAATGGATTAGAAACAGTCCAAATGTCCATCAACAGTGATTTGATTAGTTAAATAAAGTATGGCTCAAAAATGGAATGCTAGAAAAAAAAGGAGGAAGCACTTTACACAATGATGTAGAATGATCTCCAAAATATTTTGTTAAGTGGAAGAAACGAAGTGCAGATCAGCGTGAGTAGTTTGCATTCTCTTTGCTAACTTATGCATAAAACATCTTTGGAAGGATACATAAAAAACTTAATATTGGTTGTCTCCAATGAGGGACAGCTATTGGCTAGTGACAGGGTTTGGAAGGTGACTCTACACTGTCCTTTTGTTTTGTATATATATTATTTTATGGAAGTATAATTAACAAAAACTATATATATTAAAGGTGTACAATGTGACCTGCCTTTTGAATTTTGGGTCATGTGAATACATTACTTACTGAGAAAATAATGTAACTAAAACTCTTATCATGATTTGCTTTAAAAAGTAATCAGTTTGCAAGGGTAATGGGTGGGTTTTGGATGAAATGAAATTGACTGTGTCAAAAGGTATATGGGGGTTCATTTTCATTTGAAACATAAAACTGCCATTTTTATAGCTCAAAAATGGTCACGTTTTGGCAACTTCACATGGTTTAAGCTAATGCTGTTATTATTATTTTTTGTAAATTTTCCATAATATAAAAGTTTTCAAAGAAAAGGGAAAAAATCAACTCCTTCCAGGCCCTTGTTAGGAACATTCACATACTTTTTCATCCTGAATCTTACATCCTGTAATTGAGTGGAAATTTCCATTCCCCAATCAACTTCTCAAACAGCAGTACTGCCTCACTGATTTCCCTTTATTATAGAACCTGGTACTGTTCTCAGGATTTTTCTCATTAACAACAATCTCTCCCCATCCTGTTGTGTTAATTGGGTACTGCCTTGTCCTTATTGCTAGTGAAGCTCATCCTGTTCTTGAAAAATCACTTCTTTAGTTTCTTATGATCATTTGACATTCTCTTCCTACTTCATAGTCTATTCTTGGCAATCCTAACTAATTTGGGGCCATGCCTTATCTAAGTAACTTATACTTATCTGAGTATAACTCTAGGGGCTGGTGTCTCTGGGACATTCATTGTACAGCTCCACAAAAGCTCATCACAAGCCATCAGAAAGCACACTTGTGTTCAGCCTTTCAGCTTCAAGTTGTTTAGTTTATGTCTATGCTTATGTGACGTTAGAGGCTATAGTGACTTTGGCCTGATCCCCAGGTCCATGCTAATCCATACTTTGTTTCTCAGGAGGCAGGTGGCTTTCTCTTGCTGTCTCCAGGCCCAGGAATCATCTCTATATCCCATAATCTGTCAGTCAGTTCTGTTTGCATGTCCCACTAGCACCCCAAACTTAATTATTCCCCCCAACTTTAAGCCTTCTTACTTCCTCTGTAAAGAGTCTCCTCTTACCCCCTTTCCTTCAGAAGTCTGGGTTTTGCATACCTCCTCTCTGCTATCACAGATCCTTTATCACATCGAATTGTGCTGACCTCTTTATTTGTCCTGTGCACACCAGGCTATGCACTCCTGGATTAAAGATAGAGACCTTATCTTCTCCTTTGAATATCTCACACCTAGCATGACATCAGGCACATGTTTAGTTGATAAAAATTATATATATATATCCACTTCAAATATTTTTTATTATTAATTTTTCTGAAGTGAGAAGCAGGGAGGCAAAAAGACTCCTGCATGCACTCAGAATGGGATCTACCCAGCAAACCCCCTACCGAGTGATGTTCTGCCCATCTGGGGCTGTTGCTCTATTGCTTGGCAACTGAGCTATTTTAGTGCCTGAGGCAAGGCCATGGAGCCATCCTCAGTGCCTGGGGCCAACTTGCTCCAACTGATCCATGGCTGCAGATGAGTAGAGAGAGATAGTGAGAAGGGAGAGGGGGAGGAGGTGGAGAAACAGATGGTCGCTTCTCCTGTGTGCCCTAACTGGGAATTGAACCTTGGACATCTACACGTCTAGCCGACACTCTACCACTGAGCCAACCAGCCAGGGCACAGATACTTTCAACTTACAGAAAATTGTATACAAAAATAACAAAAGAACTTTTACATACCCTTAATGAAGATTCATGTTGTTAACATCTGGTTACATTTTTTTCTCTTTCTCTACACACACACACACACACACAAACACACAAACACACAAGCACACACTTGCTTTTTTTTTTTGAAACAGTTGAAAGTTGCAGATAGTATATCACTTTGCCCTTTAATACTTCAATGTGCTTCCTAAGGAAAAAAGAACGTTATATTATATAAACACAGTACAGTTAAAAAATTCAACAAGTATCACATTGATACTGTATACTATTATATAATACACAGCTCATATTCATATTTTGTTAATTGTCCCAAGAATGTCCTTCATCACATTTTTTTCCCTAGCCCATGATCCACTCTAGTATCACTCATTGAATTTAGTTGTCAAGCCTCTTGATTCTCTGAAGTCTCCTTAAATTTAGTACAGTTCTGCCTGACCAGTGGTGGTGCAGTGGATAGAGCAGGGGTCCCCAAACTTTTTACACAGGGGGCCAGTTCACTGTCCCTCAGACAGTTGGAGGGCTGGACTATAAAGAAAACTATGAACAAATCCCTATGCACACTGCACATATCTTATTTTAAAGTAAAAAAAAAACAGAACGGGAACAAATACAATATTTTAAATAAAGAACAAGTAAATTTAAATCAACAAACTGACCAGTATTTCAATGGGAACTATGCTCCTCTCACTGACCACCAATGAAAGAGGTGCCTCTTCTGGAAGTGCGGTGGGGGCCGGATAAATGGCCTCAGGGGGCCGCATGCGGCCTGCGTGCCGTAGTTTGGGGACCCCTGGGATAGAGTATGGATCTGGCATGCTGAGGGCCTAAGTTCAAAACCTGAGGCAGTGGTGGAATTCAAATAACTTAACAACCAGTTCTCTGCCCTAATGACCATTTTAAGTATAAACACTATACCAAGAGGTAGTTTATTATTTCATGCATTTAATACTTAAATAAAAACAATAAAAGAGATGCACAAAACTAGATTGTTATAAGATATAATTTTAAAATATTAACAAAAAATATTTAAATAATACCTGAAAAAAACCCCAATAAAACTGTTTTTAAGATAATTGTATTTTGCTTCTTGATGGGCGTACTCAGTTCTAAGATTCTTTACCTATGGGTGGAGTGAACATTACTACCAGCGTTTAGAATATGCTGTTGCACAGATGAACACTTAAAAAGTGTAAGGAATGTAAATTTGTCATTTTCACATTGGGCGGCTGCCCAGGCGCCCACCTTAGAGAGAACCCTGATTACAAGTGACATTTTAACAACCGGTTCACTGAACTCAACAAAAAAATGGGTATTGTCTCTGCTAAACTGGTGTGAACCAGCTGAATCCCACCACTTCCCTGAGGTTGCCAGCTTGAGCATGGCTCATCTGGCTTGAGCTCAGGCTTGCCAGCTTGATCATGGGGTTGCAAACTTGAGCATAGTATAACCATGATCTGAAGGTCACTGGCTTGAGCCCAAAAGTCACTGGCTTCAGCCCCCAAAGTCACTGGCTTGAATGCAAGGTCACTTGGCTTGAGCAAAGAGTCACTGGCTCCACTTGAGCCCCTGGATCAAGGCATGATTTGGAAGCAATCAATGAACAACTTAAGTGACACAACTACGAGTTGATGCTTCTCATCACTCTCCTTTTCTGTGTTTTTCCCTTCCCCTTTCTCTCCCTCCCTATCTCTCAAAAAAAAAAAAGTCTGGTACAGTTTTCAACCTTTTTTTGCCTTTCATGAGATCAACATTTTAGAAGAGTACATAGCAGTTATTTTGTAGAATGTTCTTTAATTAGGGTTTGATTGATATGCCCTCATGATGAGAGGTTATGCATTTATAACAGGAGTAAAACATAAAAAGGCACATGATGATTGTCGGTGATGTTATCTTTGATTACTTGGTTAAACAGATGTCTGCCAGTTCTTTCCACAGTAAAGATACTGTTTTTCTTTTTGTATTTAATAATTAATGTATAGGAAGATACTCGAGAGTACATAAATAATATACTTCTCATAAAATTTTCACTCATTAGTTTTAGTATACCTTTATGACTCTTGCCTGGATCAATTATTATCATGGTGGTTGCCAAATGGAATATTTTCAAAATAATACATACACACTGATTAATATGAATTATTCCTACAGAAGGGATGCCTTGTTCACTAGTACAACAGCCTCTAGCTGGCTGCAAGAGTGGGGTTTAGGCAAAAGTAAGCTAGCAGTTTGGCCCTCAAACGCAATGATACTTTGCAGTGCTTGGACACTTTAGATGAAGTTGGTTCTTCTGTAAGCCCTGCTGGCCTTTATCAGGACCCATAATTGACTCTATGCTTTCCTAAGATAGTTTCTATGCTGTTTCCTCAGTAGGCCCCATGCCTGCCCACTCTTACTATTTTCCATCAAACTGGAGACAAAGTCGGTATAGGAATGGGGGGGGGGTACACTTGCCTTTTATTTTGACTTATTTGAACAACATGAAATGGAATTTTGTATTCCACACAAGCTCTTTTGCCATTCTGGAGACCCACATTTTTAAGCACTGGTGCCAAGGCATCATTGTTGTGGATTCACATACAGAAAAGGAGGGGGCACCATAACTACATGAAGGGCAGAGAGAAGTGAGTGATGAGGCTATTTCTTATGGGTACTGTATTAGTTTCTTGGGGCTATAGTGACAAACTACCACCAACTAGGTGGCTCAAAACAAAACAAAAAAATTCTCTCACAGTTCCAGAGCTAGGAGTTGAAATTAAGTGTGGCAGGATCACGGTCCCTCAGGAGCCTCTAGGGGAGGATCCTTCCTTGCCTCTGCCAGCCTCTTATAGCCCCCAGAATTCCTTGGATTGTGGTTATGTAACTTTAGTCTCAACCTCCATTTTCACATGGTCTTCTTCCCTCTGTGTCTGTATGTATTCTCTCTATGTATGTGGCTGTATCCAAATTTTTCTCTTCTTATAAGATCAGTCATATTGGATTAAGGACTACCTTAATGACCTCACCTTAACCTATTTCCAAATAAGGTCACATTCACAGGTGCATGGGGCTAGGACTTGAACATATCTTTATTTGGGAGCCAGTTTAACTCATAACAGGAACCATGTCTGAAAACCAACCCATTTGAGAAAACAAAGTGGAGTGCCATTTGCTAAAGTACATCAGCCCATTGTAACATGGTCCTAAGCCCCTCCTGCTTACTCTAGTCTTAGTTGAATTTACCAACGTGTAAGGAAGGAAACCAAGCAGGCAGAACATGCTCAGTCCCTTTCAAATAGACTTTGGACACAATTTTCAAGTGATCACAAGCTATTCATGTAACCATTACATAGAGGGCAATAATAGAGAATTATCCGCAGTCTGTAAGGCTTTGGCCCCTGAAATTCTTATAGAATTCTCATAATTATGATAAATAGATTTGTCACCTTTTGACAAATGGGGAGCATGAGACTCAGATAAGTGAAGTGACTTCCCACAGATCACACAGCTACTGATATGAAATTCAGTGCACAGCAGACTCATTTCTGTGAAGCATAGAGCCTGGCTCTGTGGTAGGAACTCATTAAATATTTGTTGGATAAATGTGTGAATAAAGGGCTAAATATGAGACTCTAGCTCTGGTCACTCCCAGATCCATTGCTCCTTCTACTGTACCTCACAAATAACTGTAAATTGAAGTATGGTCTCAAGACAATGACTGGAGTATAGACGTGAGTGGGTCAATTTCAGATTCTTTTGCTATATTTGATGACCTTCTGAATCCTGTGCTTATAAGTATATCAGTCTATAATTGATTTCCCCCTCTTCCACACCTGCTACACTGATCAAGAAGCTATTCTGTCAAGTTGTTAAGCCAGTGACTTTAATTTTACTTGAGCTACATAATATTTCTCTAAAATTATACTTGTACCAAAAGGTAGGCCTTATTACATGGACCTTTTTATTATAGCACTGTATCAAGGAACTAAAGAATTCAGCATGTTACCTTCATATCTTCGAAATGGAATATTGATGTTCCCTTATACCTATTTCTGGGTCTTCATCAATATCACTGAAGTAGCCAGGGAAGCTCCATTTAGCCTAGCCAACAGGGACTCATTAACAACATGTTGTGTGTCCAACCCTATGCTAGGTACTATAGGAAAAAGAACAGAATGAAACTCTCTCAAGAAACTCTAGTCTAGTGAGGAATATGGCATTCACATGGGAAACAATGAACAAGGAGAAAGGTTACATTTTCTAAGCACCTGTTGAGTGCCAGACACTTTAAAAACCCTGTAATGCAGGTATTACTCCCATTTAATAGATAAGCAAACTGCAAGTCGGAAAGGTTAAGACAACTTGTCGAAAATCACATAGCTAGTAAGTGGTAGAGTAAGATCTGAATCCAGGCCCTTGTGACTCAAAATAAGAGAATGATATAAGATAGCTTATAGTCAAGTGCTCAGTTTCATGGGCCAGATGAGATGTAATGAAGGAAGTTTCAGTGAGATGCATGGTATCTATGAAGCCCAAGATGGCACCTGTGGGAGATAGGAAACGGTCAGTCTTCAGCAGGTGCTCCCCTCCAAATCCCTTTATATACTGCCCCTTACAACTCCCTGTTTGTACTGAAGGGCTAAGCCTCGGTGGGATCCTCTTCTGGTGTACTTGGGGAGGTAGAAAAGGTAAGCTGGTTCTCATCTCTACATTCCACTCAATCTGTCCCCTCTCTGAAGCTAGCTAAATTGTTTTTCTTCCAAGTGCCTGACCTTCTGGGGCAATTTCTCCATGTTTCTTTACCCCAGAAGTACAGCTCCCTATGAGCTGAAAAGAGCCTCTCTGCTTTGTGAGGTGGCCTGGTGCTTCTTGTTTCAGAACGGCGAGACCCCTATCCCTCCTTTCTACCCTTATACTTCCATTTATGTCAAAAGCATGAAAGGAATTTAACATGTTTCTGTTTGTTTTCCATGACAGGGAGAAGAACTGACTTAGTCAAATGTAGAATCCTTCCAGTATGCTGAAGGTATTACCAATCAAACAGCTGCATCTGATACATCAGATATGTCAGTTAAAATAAAAGAAGGGCACATGCATTCTCTGACTTTTTTGCCACAATGAAGAAATTAAGATGGAAAAGTTTTTACCTAAGTCTGTAGTTCTAACTCTCAAGAATCAGGGAGTTATGGTCTGTGGAAGTTGCATTCTATCAAAAGAAAAATTGGATAACTGAAGTGTTTTGTAGGTCACTTAAAAAATGCAAGATTGTACTTGAGATTTTTTAAACTTTTAATTTTGAAATAATTATAAATTGACAAGATGTTGCCCTTCACCCAGTCTTCCCCAATGATTACATCATATCACACATAATTATAGTACCATATAAAGACTAGAAAATTGACATAGGTACAACATGTATGAATAGTTATTTTATTATATGTATAGATTTGTGGAACCACCACCACAATCAAGATACAAAAGTATTCCATCAGCATAGAAATCATCCTGGTGTACCCTTCTATAGTCACATCTACTTTATACCCTCCCAATCATACCTAACTCTGATGAATATTCATTTGTTCTCCATCGCTATAATTTTGTACTTTAAAGAGTACCATTTCCTTAATAAAATAGATTAACACTTCTGTGCCCTGTCTGGGTAGCTCAGTTGGTGGGAGTGTTTTCCCAATGTGCCAAGGTTGTGGATTCTATCCCTGGTCAGGGAACATACAAGAATCAACCAGAGAATGAATACATGGAACAACAAATTGATGTTTTTCTCTCTCCCTTCCTCTCTCTCTAAAGTCAATAAATTAAATAATAATAATAATAATAATAATAATAATAATAACACCTCTAGTTTTCACAGAATCTCAGGCTTGAGTTAGTGACTTCTTCAGCCCAAGCTCCTGCCCCAAATAACCTCTCTTCAATATCTGTTCCAAGAGTCCATCTATAACTTTCTCCAGGATTTTGGGAGTGTTGAGGTATTTGATATATAATTTTTAGATCAAGGATGTTGTTTACTTCCATACACATATTCAATAATTAGCAAAACTCTTATCTTTAGATTAAATGTTACACAATGCCCTCTCCTGTGCTGATTTTCCCATCACACCCTATACTGTCCAAAACAAGCATCTCTCTTTGCAATTCCTTTTACCTAATGAGATGGATGAGATGCAGGAGTCCTGGAAGTCACACAGAAAATTCCAAAAATTCTTTCCTTAACTGTAGATTAAAAAGTCTAGCCTTCAGCAACTGGGGCCTTTCGAGTAAGTGGTTCATGTATGGAATGTATTTCCCGGGCTGATTGTGAGTGTGTTATCTATATTTCTACAAAAGTCATTCCTTGACATAACCTGAATGGGAGCTCAAATCTCCTGGAGCCCACCTCCCAGGACATCAGAAAATAATGACTCAAGATCATGCTAAGACCAGATGGGGCTTTCTGAGTAGTGGACTCTGCCTTTCAAAACACTCATTACTTCCCTTTGGTTGGGAAAAGGATGTGGAGCAGTAAGGGAGGGAAGGAGAGAATGTAGCTAGCTATGTGCCCCACTCCAAGTGCCATCACTCTGGGTCTACATCACAGCTTACAGCACAAAGACCTTCAATATGCATGATGCATGCAGCTACTCATGTCTCACCATTTTCCCTTTCACCAAATAATCTGAGAATAATTTGTAATTTCCAAAGGGAAGAGATATTTCCAACTGATTAAATAAATCTGAGATGTTCTCAGCTGCCTTGTTTTGTGTGTGTGTGTGTGTGTGTGTGTGTGTACAAGAGAGACAGACAGGAAGGGAGAGATATGAGAAACATCAACTCATAATTGTGGCAACTTCATTGGTCATTGATTCCTTTCTCATATGTGCCTTAACTGGGGGTCTCCAGCGGAGCCAGTGACCCCTTGCTCAAGCCATCAACCTTGGGTTCAAGCCAGCAACCTTTGGGCTGAAGCCCACGACTATGGGGTCATGTCTATGATCCTACGCTCAAGCCAGCAACCCCGTGCTCAAGCTGGATGAACCCATGTGCAAGCCATCAACCTTAGGGTTTCACACTTGGGTCCTCAGCATTCCAGGACAATGCTCTATCCACTGCACCACTGCCTTGTAAGACTACCTGGGTTATTATTAGGGAACAATTGTTTGGCTACACTTATGCTGTGTTTTTATTCAACCTGTGGCAAGTATAAAGAAGACAGGGACAAATTACGGTCTGGATGACATTTTTGGCTCTACCTCTTCCTCACTGGGGGTCTTTCTTGTGGATTACAGGTAATTTCAACTCTCAGAGCCTCAGTTTCTTCATTTGCAAAACAGGGATAAATAATAATTGTCCTCGTAACTTTACAAAGTTAGATAAATAGATCTCAGAAAAGTCATTGTGAAAGTTTCAGGGGGAAAATATAGTGATTCAAACATTTAAGTATAGTACTAAAAATACTGTTTAAATATTTCACCTGGCTACTCCGGCCAGGTAGCTCAATTGGTTAGAGTATCATCCCCATATACCAAGGTTGTGAGTTCAATCCTTTGTCAGAGCACATACAAGAATCAACCAATGAATATATAAATAAGTGGAACAACAAATCATTTATCTCTTCTCTCTCAAAAACAATAAATAATAAAAAATTTAAATTGTCTTTAATGTTTAGAAAAACTTACTGAAAATAACTTAAAATTTTGTCTATTTTATCTTAGATAAACTTTTTGGCCTATTTTGAGTCAATTCTTAGTATTTATTATATTTTTAGCATGAGGACAATCTTGGCCATAAAATATGAATTCTGTGTTAAAGAAGTTTTATTGAGCCATATGCTATCCAGAAAAGGATTTCCTGGGGCAGGAAGTCTAAACCACCAGCAGCATGGCCAGATGGAAAAGACAACATGTTCGCTGTCCTGGTGTTGCAGACTCTTTTTTTCTTAAGATTTTATTTATTCAGTTTTAGAAAGGAGAAAGAGAGAGAAGGGGGAGGAGTAGGAAGCATCAACTTCCATATGTGCCTTGTCCAGGCAAGCCCA
The DNA here is from genome assembly GCF_036850765.1 of Saccopteryx bilineata. Taxonomy (NCBI): domain Eukaryota; kingdom Metazoa; phylum Chordata; class Mammalia; order Chiroptera; family Emballonuridae; genus Saccopteryx; species Saccopteryx bilineata. Next base: position 8,482,642 of record NC_089502.1, on the reverse strand, counting down.
AGGTTTTGAACCAGTGACCTCAGTGTTCCAGGTCGACTGCAGACTTTTGTACATTATGTTTGGGAGAAGAAAGATGTAAGTTGTTTTGAATGAATTTACATTGGCTACAGATAAAGGGGGCAGGAAAAGGTGAAGCAGGGGCACAGTCCTTAAGGAAGAAACATTTACTACTTTTGGTTGGTTCCAGGCCACAGTCCTGAAAGTTCATACCTATGCAGGATGTGGTGGCATCTTGCAGTGGGTTTGACAGATGCCTGGAGGTTGATGTCGCACTCTGGCTCACTTCAGGAATGTGGACAGTCTTGGTAGTTGCCCCACAGTGATTAACTGCTTAACGTTTCCTGTTTCTTACTCTCCAGCTTCTGTAATTTAGACTATCTTAAAATTTTTCTCTTGCCATCCATTTATAATGTGCAATTAAAAAAAAGAAAAACGTGAGATAAAGTGATCCCAATAGTTATTTATGAGCAGAGGAGATGCACTAGAAATTTGATTTCACACATAAAGTCAGTTAGTTTTGTTGAACCAATAGGTTTACTACTTTTCAGTAGGATTACTATTTCACAACAGCAAGCTGTGTCCAGGTCATCATCTGGTTGTAAAGTTAAAAGTGAATCATAACCCCTGTGGCAGCTTATCACAGGACAGTTTGCCTGCCTTTTCACCTGACCCTGTATGTGTGTGCGGGGGTGCTGCAGATTGCCCTGAACTGGATCTCTGGGGCTTTGAGCTGGGAACTTCATCAAGTTCCTGCTAGAGGCTAATTAATCATCAAATCAACTCACTGCAATACCAAGTAGCCATGCTGATCCATTAATGCAGGTCCCCAGAGTCATTAGGGCAGTAGAAAGAAGGAAATGGCCTACTCTCCCAGAGATAGAGGGGAGAAGTTCCTGAGAGCTAATGAGTTCCTTCTAAATTGGGGGCATTCTCCAGGAATTATGATTTTTCTAGCTTTCCCTGTATTACTCCTTTCAAAAAGCTACCCAGAAAGGAAAACGGCCTATTGCATGGTCCAGCAGTGCTCAGGCATTTAAGGCTTCCTTCTCAGTGTAAGCAATTCATGCTCCCACAGAGCTGTATAGGCTCAGACCCCTCTACCCCCACATGCACCCCCACACACACCCTTCACACCCCCCACACACCCACATGCACCCCACACACCCACACGCACCCCACACACACCTCCACACAACCCCCCCCACACACACCCACACCCCTACACACACCCCACACCCCACACACACCCCACATACACACACACCCCTCACACCCCCACACACCCGCCCACACCCCACACACACCCCTCACACACCACACACACTCCTCACACACCCCCACACACCTCCACCACCTCACACACACCCCACACATGCCCACACACCCCCATACACCCCCACACACACCCCACACTCCACACACACACCCACATACCCCTCACACACACCCCACACACCCCACACACCTGCTGGTTGGAAAGTGAATAGTAGGCAAATACTTGCCCTTACTGTCTATCTGTTTCAAACTGGTCTGATTTTTAAATTCATTTACCAGTTATTTAGGTTTATAGCAAAACTTTCTTAAATGTTTATTTTGTTGTTGATTTTAGAGAGAGGAGAAAAGGGAGAAAGAGAGAGACAGGAACAGCAACCTGTTCTATATGCACTGACCAGGGATTGAACCGGCAATGTCTGCTTTTCTGGACAATGCTCTAACCAACTGAGCTATCTGGCTAGGGCACAACAAAACTTTTTGTTCTGGGAGAGCTTGTGTTTTGAAGTTTGATTCATATTTAGATGAACAATTACTGTCAATGGTAATAACTTTGATAATCACTTCAGTTTTTAGTTTTGGATTTTTTTTTTCTGGCTGCACTGAAATATTTAGCTGTCCACGTGATACCATAATAACTTCTTGAAAACTGAAAAGGTCTTTCAGTGGAGCAGATGATTGCTTGCATGATTACTTGCATGACAGCAATTTAGTTTTCTGTTACTGTTATCATCAGTAACAGAATGATGATGACTGATTGTTTTTGTGTTGTGTAAACACATACTCTATCTTTTTTTTTTATTGAGTTGACTTAAAAGTGAACTCCCTAGTGGGGAGACAACATGCTATAGGTGGTAAAATCATAAACTCTGAAGCCAGAAAGATCTAAGTTTATTAGCTGGGAGGTCTTAGAAAGGCCAATGATATCTCTGAACTTGAGTGTTCTCATCTATAAATTGGGAATAATGATATCTGCCTTGAAGTGTTGTTGCAGAATTGTTAGGAGGTTATTTTTTAAAATCTCCTTAATTGTTATTTATTATTTTTAATTACAGGCAATATAAGCAGTGCTGTGTAAAAGGAGGTTATTTTAAGTGTCTACTCGGGCTAGTCGGTCAGTGCTCCCTAATTTTTAATATACACACAGATTGCCAGAGGGTCTTGTTAAACCACTGACCCTGATTCAGTAGGTCTGGGGTGATGCCAGCAAGTCTTCATTGCAAATAAGCTCTGATACTGCTGGTCCACAGGAACACTTGGAGTTGCAAGGGTCTAGATATCAATTGTAAAGTACCTAGCACAGTTAGTGCTTAATACATGGCCACTCCAAAATAATTCAGTCTCTCACTTAAAAATTACTGAGAAGAAACCCCTTTCCCACAAAAGTAATACCTGTCTGCCTGTAGCTATGTTCCTATGTATAGTCTTTGCAAAATGTCTCTTTTAAGATTGGCCATGGTTAGCCTGACCAGGCAGTGGTGCAGTGGATAGAGTGTCAGACTGGGACACAGAGGACCCAGGTTCAAAACCCCAAGGCCGCCAGCGCAGGCTCATCCACCTTGAGTGCGAGGTCACTGGTTTGAGCCAGGAGTCACTTGCTCTTTTGTAGCCCCCAGTCAAGGCACATATGAGAAAGCAATCAGTAAACAACTGAAGAGCTGCAATGAAGAACTGATGCTTCTCATCTCTCTCCCTTCCTGTTTGTCCCTATCTGTCCCTCTCTCTGTCTCTGTCACAAAAGAAAAAAAGAAAGACTGGCCATGGTTGGTAATTTTTTAAAGCAGGTGATAAGTACATGGGGGAAGTTCATTATACTATTCTGTCTGCTTTTATACATATTTAACATATCCCGTAATAATTTTTCAGGTTACAAAAGAAACTCCCAACAAGATTTTTAGAGCAGTGAAACAATTCTGTAAGATACTATAATGGTTAATATATGTCATTATACATTTGTCCAAACCCATAGAATATACAACACTAAGAGTGAACCCTAAAATATACTTTGGACTTTGGGTGATAATGATGTGCCAGTGTAAGTTCATCCATTTTAACAAGTGCACCACTTTGGGATGTGGACAGTGAGTGAGGCTATAAATATGTTTGAGGGGTCACGGGGTATATGGGAACTCTAGCTTCTGATCAGTTTTTTTTGTGAACCCAAAACTGCTCTAAGTAATAAAGTCTATTAAGAAAAAAACGCACAAACAGAAAACACCTGTTGCCTAACAGCCTGAAAACAGCAAAAGATACAGGTTTACCCAGTACAGTGGTTCTTTTCAAAAACCTGTTCATTAGGATGAGAGGGACTTCAATTCTCTAAATTAATCCATTCATAACCTTGCCTCTCATGTCATGATTGTGCAAAAGTGATTTGCCACTCATCCCAGGAGTTAGCATATTTTCCCCTTAGCATTAGCAACGCTTACACCTCATTTTGTCAAGATGGATTTTGCATTGTTTTTTCCTACCTTGGTGGACTATAATCTGTCTACATCTCATGAAGTCATTTCATTATTGAGTCGAGATTTTTGTCCACCTACCTGGATCATATTCTAAGCTTCCTGGTTTGTGGCTTTTTTAAGTTAGTAATTCACAAAGCAATTGCCCAGCTAATTAAGAAATGTATTTAGTGATCTGATATTCTCCTCATCATCTTCCTACTGAGCCCAGTTCTTATTAGGTACTAATCTGACATAACCCGGGGTAGGTGTCACTTTAAAATTTTGGACACCTTTTGATTAACCAAATGACAGAGGCAAATCAAAGAGAAACTAAATTAACAAAATAAAGGAAACAGCCAGCTTGAGTTTGATCTACTTGCATTTCTTTTTTCTCTTAGTTATAGAAAGCCTCTCCAAACCAGTGTCCTAATAGAGTGAGTCCTACTTTTTCTTTTTTTTTCTGCCTATGGATTAAAGGTCTTTGAGGTGGTAATTGGACCAGGCCTCCTCCCAAAATCTGGGTCATTTTGTTTGGTACTTAATCCTGGAGAGTAATGTTTAGCTTTGGCATGTTGTTTATCACTTCCAGATTATTGATGTAGCAAATATTTTCCTAATGAAATAATCACTAAATTGACATTCTGCTTCTGAGATAATACATTCTGCAGGGAATCTTTTCATGTAGCTACATGGTCTCAGTCTCACCCCTCTCCCCCTGATTTTTTTAAGTATATTTTAAATTGTTTCCTTTAAGCATGATCTCTCAAAATCTCAGGGATTTAGGTGCTACTTAAAACCTTCAATCTCTTTCATAATAGCAAATTTTGGAAACCTCTGCATTCTATTTCCATTTTCACGTCGAAATCCTGCAGATGTCTTCTGGGCAGCTACTATATAGTTTTCCCACTCAATTGTTTGGTAAATGAAAATATCTAGGAGACACCCATTTCCAGACTCCCATCTAGAAACCAGAAAGTTTACATGCTGACTTTGTACAACTACTTTTGAAGTGAACTCGGGCGGCAGAATTGTGCAAGCCTAATAATTCTGAGGTAGCAGAAACACCTGCAGTGACAGATAATTATAACTATTACCACGCTCTTGCTGTGTCTTTCCTGATTGCTAGCTCTTTTTTAGGATGAATCATAATTGTTTTCATGATGACAACTACCTCTTTACCTTCCCTTGATTAAAATTTGTAATACTTGTGGCCCCTCAGAAAGCTTGGTTCTTTCCTCAACACCCTATGTTTGGCCCCTTTACTCATGGCAGGAAAAAGTTTTCTTCATGGTAGACAGGTAATAATGGCACTCACATTGCAGGCTCCTATCTTCCAACAAACAGTTTTAAAACAACTCTCTTTATGTTCTGGCATATTCATCATTGTTTTTTCTTGTGAATCCAACTTCTTTCCGTATATCAAGGCCACCCTTTAAAAGCCAGCTCAGGTCCTCCCAACTCCTGCAGCATTTGTGGTGCAGCATATGCCATACACTTCCACACGAAATTGGGTCAAAGGCTGTCTGACTTTCATTTTCTTTGCTGTCTTCCCCCAAACCACAGACGTGACTGATGAGACTAGGGAAGAATCAGCACTCATGCATTGCTGATAAAACTGGTCAGTAAGGAACTGGTAAAATGCCTTTTGCTACATGCCATACAAGAAAATACTATGCAGCTGTAATAGAAAGAATAAAGATACTTTTTTAATTACTGAGACAGAAAGTTCAATTATTGATATAGTGTTAAGCAAAAATGAAGTAAATAAGTAAAATAAAAAGCTAATTGCAGTATAGTATATAAAACATGTTACCACTTTTATATGAAATCATAAAAAGAAGCCCTCTCTGGGTAGCTCAGTGTTAGAGCAATGTCCTGATATACCAAGGTTGTGCATTCAATCCCTGGTCAGGACACATACAGTAAGCATCCGATGAATGCATAAATAAATGGAACAACAATCAAAATCTGTCTTTCTCCCTCTCTCCAAAATCAATAAATTTAAAAAATTTAAGGCATAAAAATAAGGATTCCCCTACTGTCTGAAACTATCCTCATTTTTATGCTTTTAACTAATTACATCCTGATGAAACCTTTTGTAAGCTGAAATGGTGTAAAATGAAGGCACAATTTCCTTAAGACACGTTGCTAATGGATACAGATAAATTACACATGCTCACAGACAGAGTTCAAAGCTATGGCAGCTTGATGCTGACATGCTGAGTATAATTTCCGGGGAAGGAGCTTGATGGGGCCACTCTTGCTTCTTGGGGTGCATGCTGCAAAAAAATATTAGTCACTATGTTTGCTTTTTGACTTTTTTCATAAAAGCAAAAATCCTCTTTGGATTTAAGTTAGAGGAAACAGGTACTAAATAAGACTTTTTAAAAAGAGAAGTGGCATAAAGCTAAATTTCAAAAAGCATGGGATAATGGTATATATGTATTTAGCTAAAGAAACAATAGAAATATATTTAAACTAATAAGAGTCATTTGTGAGGGGCTGGATGGACAGGGAATGGGGCAGGCAGAAGTGTAGGTGAGTAATTTTTCGCTATATACTTTTTTTTATAGCTTTTCATTTTTGAAGCATGTAACTGTTACCTTTTCAATAATTTTTAAAAATCACTGCCTTGTTATATTAAGAAACTTAAGACATTTAAGCTCACATGTTTCACTTATTTTTCCTATTTGACTTACATGAACAGACAGCTTTAGGAATTAAGACAGCTAAAACCTTGAGTTCCTCAGAGTAATACAAATAAAATGTATAAATCAATCTGAAACTTGGATCTTCATTTTCTTTTATTTTTAAAGTCAATTTTTCTTACAATGTGTTATCACACGCACATACACACGTGTGTACACTTGCACATGCACACACAGGATTTGAGATGGATAGAGAGACAAGGATAGCCTCTAAACAACTTATTTTTACAAAGTTCAAAATAGATTACATTAACATTTATGTGCTTTTCAGTCATTACACAATGTACCTACATGATCCGTTTAATGATTTATGCACTCCAAATGGTTAAACTAATAAGGATTCTTAGACCAAAGAGAGAGGTCACCTACTTTTATGGGGTTTAAAATAACCCCATGTTTGGTGTTTGGACCACAACCTATTCTATAATTCAGAAGATGAATTAAATATGCCCTGTCTTCTGTAAGCCCTAGGATAAGCATGATTCCTCAGTTAAAAACCCTTCACACATTAACTATGAAAGAGTATATGTAAAAGCTTGTAGTTTAGAAGCAAAGTACTGTTTCCAGCAAAAACCAACCTCTAGCATACATTTTGTGTTTATACATACTCCTTGAGAATACTACAGTAGCAGTTCATAAGTCCATTCTGTAAAAAGATCTGAAAAATGAATTTCAAGAGATTCTTAATGCATCATGCTCTCAAATAAAAATCCTAAGTATGACAGTAACAGTTAAAACTGCATATATATGTTAGAGGTCAGAAGATGCTATAAAGAAATATAAATAGTTGAATTTTGGGGACTTCTGCCATCATTTTGTGTTAATAATAAATATAAACCTTAAAAATGTCTCAGTGACTGATATATAATAGACACAGATATCAAGGATTTTCTATACTTGGCTTAGGGTTTATCTTCACATAAATCACTCAGCAATCTGGGCTAGTCGCTTACAATCAGGCAAGAGACTGCAGAAAAGATAGAAATTTTCCTGCTATTAACCTAAAGCATTATTCAGAGGTAAAGCCAAGGTGAAGTAACTAACTAAACACATTCGTGCCTTCTGTTAGAATTCTTAGACCAAAGAGAGAGGTCACCTATTTTTATGGGGTTTAAAATAACCCCATGTTTGGTGTTTGGACCACAACCTATTCTATAATTCAGAAGATGAATTAAATATGCCCTGTCTTCTGTAAGCCCTAGGATAAGCATGATTCCTCAGTTAAAAACCCTTCACACATTAACTAAAAAACTCTTATTTTAGAAACACCATAGCAACTGTTTATAATGATAGAAACCCAGGTATAATTTACATAGTAACATTGACGTTTGTAGCTAGGAAATAAATGTAATTTTATTTTTAGGCTGGTCAATTTGGTGCTTTAAGCCTTTAACTTTGAAGGGCAGATGGGCCTAACAATTAAAGTATCTTTAAAGTAAATTAGAAAGGTGATAAAATAATAAATGTTTTAATTAAAGTCTTTTGCACAATATGTTTAGATATAAAAAGAATTTCTTCAAAGAATTTTCTAGGTCATTCAGAAGCATACTGTTGTCTATAACATAATGTGCTAGAGTCCTTTGAATAAAATTATAGGGTAATTTAAAATATATATTATACATTTATAATCATTGTAAATCATTCAATAGTAAGTACCATGTTAATGGAGTGAAAAAGAGATAAAAGGCAGTCCACATCCATATTTTCAAGATAAATTTACTTCAGAAGTCAATTGAATTCCTTGCTCATGTTCTAAGTATAGCCATTGTGATAAGTCCTGAAAGGAAAACAAAAATTGGAGAACAGTTAAAGATATGCATTTTACAAAATTTTCCATTCAGCAATTGTTTAGCCCTCAGTGAGCAAATAAAATACAGCATATAAGCAGGTACTCTACTAAGAACTTGACGTCAATTCAAATTTAGTTGATATTATACAGAAAAAATTCCAATTTGTAGTAAAGAGCAGTCACTGAACATAGCTAACTTTTCAACCATCAAATATACCACCCACTTTATCTGGTCACATCATCAAGAATAATATCAGACATGCCTTTAAATGTCAGTAAAGCCAGCTGATTTCATCAACAAAAACACTGTGGGCCTATTTGCGTCACAGGGTCCTAGGGCTACAGAGATAGAAGCATAGTGTTCCTGTTTGGCTTGTCTCTTTGGAATAGATTCCATACATAAAACCATAAAAATGTAATAACATGCTCAGTACCAAATGAGTGGTTAAAAAAGAGAACAATCACATAGGACTGGTGCAGCCAGAAAAGATATTCCAAAAGGTAAAGCTGAAATAAGCCTAAAAGATGAACAGGAAAAATATAGAACAATATGATGGGCATTCATCTGAAGGAAGGGCGAGGGCATGAAGATCAGACTGGGACACCAGATGAGCTTTTTGGGGATCAATAAATAAACTCACAGCTGTACCCATGGATTTATGTAGGGAAGAAGCGAGACAAGAGTAGCTCAGAGAGGTCTCAGAGTATGGAGAGTTTTAAATGCCAAAGTATGGAATTATATGAAAGCATTGAAGGTTTTTGAGTAGGGAATGGTGGTGGTGAAAACAAAGCAGAACAAAAAGCAGTCTGACAGCAATATAATAGATGGTTTTAGGGGAAAAGCAGTAGGAGAGGACAGGAACAGAAAGAGAGGGCACAGACAGACGTTAAGAAAACAACTTAGAAAACAATTTTGAAATTAGAGAGCACACCAAGGAATACTGAGAAAGGGTACTGAAAAGAATTCAGAGACTGTGAGAAAAGAGTCATTCAGCACCAGAACCCTAATCCTTGACACATTAGGTAGATACTGAGTAATGAATAAATGTTTCAGTTCACCTAATTATGAGATTTCAAGTCAGGATGACTGAAATGATCACTTACCAGGAAAACTGGGAATTGGTTTAAAGAGAAAGGTTCACAATATTAAACAAGGCTGCATTGTTCATCTTTATCACTGTGTACACTAGTGTTTCCCTAGGGTCAATTCCTAGAAGTAGAAATGCTATATCATGGAATATATGCATTTTACATGTTTTATACCATTGTAAGTTAACAAAAAGAAAATAATTGAAGAAATACAGTATTACGTACTAGATAACAATTTGAAAAGTACTAAATGTAAGCCAAAAGTTAAATCTTAAAATGCACTTTACCTCAACATGCTTCTTAAAGCATCTTTTATCTGTTTTTGTAAGAAAACAAAATCAAAGCACCACCACCACATCATCCCAAACATAAGACCATCACTATCACCTCTAAGCCATACAAACTGCCTACACATATGCCCCAAATGTATCTTTAAAACACTTGCCTAAGATGTAAGCAGCCACTAATTTTTGATTCACACTTAAGTGGAGGTAGAGAGGCACCAGTGATTCCACATCCCCCAGTGTAGGAAGCATCAGAGCTGCAATGCACACCACTCCCAGGAAGACCGTTAGCAAACTAGGTCCTGAGGACACAGTTCTGGTTTCTGCAAAAAGACAAAAACTACTAGCTTGCTTTTAAAAACAACTTAGACAAAAGTTTGTTCAAATTTGGTGTCCACCACTAACCAGGATTCTGGTTTTATCTAACTTCTTTGAATCTTTCCCCATCATTCCCATTTCATGAGGACTTACCTTCTGGACTTATCTGGAAGCCCGTAACTTCTCTGAATCATTACTGAGAATGGAATGTTGAAATGACACTGTGAGGTAGTGAGTTCCCACTGAAAGGTTACCATTCTCTCCACTCCACCCCCACCTCATCATAATCAGTAGAATGTTTTTGAACATATATCATCTGTGTAGGTTTATGAATTATATGCACAAATACTATACTCTTAAACTTAATATATATACAAATAGAATTGTAAAAGAGTGGGTTAAAAATAGACATTGAAATTATGATATCTTCTTACTGTACCCTAATGGATTGCTTCTGTGTATTCTTTTCTGAAATCCACTGCATTAGAGGTCTTCTACCTCCTGGGAGTATCTTGGGTAGGTGTCCAGGCAAGTGGGGTCCTAGTAACTGCATCATTCTTCTACCATATTTGAAAATGTTAAGACAACAAAAAGGCACTACTTGAGTGTTTTAAAGCTGCCTATGAAAATTCTTGTGCTCTGCTCTACCCTCATTTACAGCAAAGAAGTAATAAAGCAGCCTTGGCCAAATGGCTCAGTTGGTTAGAGTATCATCCTGATATGCAGTTTGCCGGTTCGATCCCCAGTCAGGGCACATACAGGAACAGATTGATGTTTCTGTCTCTCTTTCTCCCTTCCTCTCTCTAAAATCAATAAATAAAAATTTTAAAAAAGAAAGCAGCAGAAACAATATTTGGTAAATATTATGCTAAGTGAAACAAACCAGTCACATAAGTACAAATACCTCATGATTTCACTTATATGAGATGTCTAAAATAGTTAAACTAATATAATCAGAGAGTAGAATGGTGGATGCCAGGTGCTGGAGGTATTTAAAATGGGAGTAACTCATCAATGGGCATAAAGTCTCAATTATACAAGATGAATACAGTCTAGAGATCTGCTGTACAACATTGTGCCTGCAGTTACCCATAGTATATTGTACGCTGAAATATTTGTGAACAGGGCATATCTCATATTAAGTGTTCTTACCTTCATAATAAAATAAAATTTATAAAACATTATTATTAGGCCTGCTATTCTACAGTTCTGGGTATATGTGTACAATATTCATACCCATGTTTTTAAGAAACTAATAACAGCACTTTCTGTTATACGACTTTCCCCACTACCCTTACTTTCATTAAGAGGAATAGCCAACAGCAGCACAATCTTTGTATTTTATTAATGAAATAATGTTCGTTTTATTATTAAATGCAGCTATTCTAAATTATTGATACTGTAGCTGTTGTGCAAAGTTTAATTGAGCATCGCCAAAGCAAGGTAGGTAAAAAGAAATTCAAATTTTATAGTGATTATTGCTTGAAGTGAAACAATAGCATAAATCCTTAAAAACAAGTCTTATTTTAGTTAATAAAGTACCTTTCCATTTATATTTGTTGCAAAGATACATTTTCAAGGAAAACATTTATTGATGACAATTACACTGTTCATTACAAACCCACAATAAAGATAATTTCAAGAAACCTTTAGTATTTAGAGAAATTCTAAAATCATTTGCATAAATGCTTAAATTTTTCAAAATGGAAATAGCTCTTTTCATTATTGTTGTAAAAATTTTATAGAGATACGGACCTTTAGGTCATTTTCAATCTTTTATTATTATATAAATCTGGCTAATTCTCTTAAGCCAGAGGGCACTGACTCAAACGTTGCAAAGATATAATTCATTAGTAATGCAATTAAGACAAACCCACTGAGATTCAGCTGCATTTTTTTTGTGACAGAGACAGAGCGAGACACAGAGAGGGACAGACAGGGACAGACAGATAGGAAGGGAGAGAGATGAGAAGCATCAATTCTTCGTTGTGGCACCTTAGTTGTTCACTGATTGCTTTCTCACATGTGCCTTGACCAGGGGGCTACAGCAGACCAAGTGACCCCTTGCTCAAGCCAGTGACCTTGGGCTCAAGCCAGCAACAATAGGGTCATGTCTATGATCCCACAGTCAAGCTGGCAAACCTGTGCTCAAGCCGGCCACCTCAGGGTTTTGAATCTGGGTCCTTTGCATATCAGCCCAATGCTCTATCCACTGCACCACCACCTGGTCAGGCAAACACCCTTAGAATTCTACATACTGGAAACTGCACAATTAATTTATTACAGTCTTGTTTTGAATAATGATGTTTTGGTCAACTACAGGCAACATATACAACTGTAGTTCCACAAGGTTATAATGGAGCTGAAAAATTCTTATCACCTAGTGATGTTATAGTCATCACAGTGTCATAGCACATTACTTTTATATGGTGTAAACAAATTACCAAACTATCAGTCATATAAAAGTATAGCAATACATTTATGTACAGTATACAGTACTTGATAATGATAATAAACAATTGTTACTGGCTTCTGTATTTACTATATTATATATAACTTTTATCATTATTTTACAGTGTACTTTTTCTACTTAGAGTTTGATATAAAACAGTATGCCAAGTTATGCAGGCAACAACAGCCTCATAGTTCTCGTGTTTTCCACATCTCCTGATTGCATCATTTTCTCCTGTGATTGATTTAATCTCATATTGTTTTGTACAGTAACATGCTGTACAGGTTTGTAACCAAGGAGCAATAGGCTATTATACCATATTGCCTAGGTGTATATAGTAGGCTATATCATCTAGGTTTGTGTAAGTATATTCTATGATATTTGCAAAAAAAATTGTCTAATTACATATTTTTCAGAACATATCCCAGTCATTAAGTATCATGTGACTTATTAAAATAATAAATAGGATACATTAAAATATAACAAAGTTAACATACACTGAATCGGTCACCATTAAGCTCTATTAAAGAAGAAAACTTGACTCAATTCCATATTAGAAAAATTGGGGTAACTACCCACAAACAGGTCATATGGGCCAAGACTATATATGGGACTTCACTGGTGTATTGCCCTTGCTCTAGAGAGTGTCCAAAGAGGTGAAAACCTTGTAGGACAAAGAAGACCAATGCAACAGACCCTACCAAATAAAAAATCCAGTCTTCCCAGTGTAACCCAGGCATACAATTCCCATGTAACTACAGTATTCACTGATTCCACATCCGCAGATTCAACAAGCCATTGATTTGCAGTTGAAGAATGCAGAACGCATGGATATAAAGGGCCAAATAAGGCCCTTGAGTATCTGTAGATTTTGATATTCAGAGTAGAGGGAAGGGTCCCTGGAGCCAATCACCTTTGAATACCAAGGGACGATTGTACTCTGCCAAAGACGTGATGGTGAATAAGAAAAATAAAAGGCCTGCTTTCACTAAGCTTCCTGTAAATGATTGCTTGGAGAATTTTTTTTCAAAACAGAGATCACCACGTGTTATTCTATTATCTTTATTCATCTACCTACTCCAATTTTACAATTATAAGAATATTTTAATATACTTCATACACCAAAAGTTTATTATAAAATAAGAATAAGACACATTGTAATTACTTAGCCTTTCAGGATGATTTTTCACATGAATTCTAATATATTTAAAAATAAAAGAGGATAAAAATATAACTAAACCTTTAACTTTTATTATTCTTGGCCTTTGAGTAGTGAGTTTTTTTCATGCTCGCTAACCACTGGCAGTGAGTTTTTGTGTTTTTTTTTCAAAATATGAAATTAGTTACAGTTACAGTTTTATTAACTTAAAATCATGTTTGTTTGATAATCAATTTATGGAAACAAGAAGAACATACATATGCTTTTTTTTAAATGTTGCCTTACACATTTTTAAAATAAATCGATTGTACTCTGGATGGTCAGGAGGCATGAAGACGTACATGAATGTTCCTACTACTCAAAAGGTTAAACCAGTCTGTTAAATACTAAGGCAAGCTCCAAAGACCACTTTATTTTAAATTATGAACTTAACATCAAAAACAAATATTCATTAAATGGCTTTCAAAAGGGGAATCTTGCATTTCATAAATATTTATATGTCATTTTAATATTGATTTGAAGTCAAAGTGACATTTAACAGAGAATATTTTTCAGCTTCAAAAGATGAAAGGCTGGTCCTGTCAGTCTATAATAGTTGCTGAGAAGAAAACAATCTACTAGCTAATACTTAGTCCCTAATCTTGGTATCACCAGAAAAATCGGGCACACCCTACAAGGACTAAGACTACAGTAATCAAAAAGGCATTGCTCCCTGTGTTATCGAAATAAATAAGGTAAGATGAACAAATTGATAGGGATTTATGATTTAATATAATGACAAGTGGATATTCTGTGGCAATTTCAAGGACAGCTGCTATTACATTCATATATCACCATCACTAAGTTTCCTTGCTTTGCTATGGAAAATTTGTCTTCCTCCTCATATAATAGGGTTGGAGAGGGAGATAATGAGAAGTTAAAGAGATAGAGGAAAAGACATCCAAAGAGTTGAAGATTAGGATAGTGTCAATGTTGAAAGAATATATCATAACACTTCTGAATAAGCTGGAAGAAAATGAGAAATGGAGAGGGATTCAATTAATAGCCTACAGGGGATAATATAATGTACATAGTTTAATTAACTTCAACTTTAATGATTTTTTTTCAAAATAATATGAACAGTGCACCAAGCTTGGCCTATTGCCAAATCTCTCCTTCTTTGAACTAATTAAAAGAGAAAGGATATAGGAAAGTCACAGAAACAAAAGTATATAATTGTCAAATTATGCTAACATTATAAAGTACAGTGCCTGCATTATCAGGTTTTATAAATGTAAAGGTTTACAACAACATCAATCCTCTCTCCTTACAGCATCCTCTGAAAGTCCAGCTCTAGGCCTTGGGCTCGATTTTAGGTACCGAATCTCTAGGTTCTGTTTTAAAATAGTTGGTTAGGTTTAAAGCAACAGATTATTTTCCTAGTAATTATTCTTAGCCCCTAATTATTTTAAAGTTAAAAATGTGTACGACCTCAAAAGGGCTTTAAAAATAACCCAAAATTACCTGGTTGAAATGACTGCTCAAAAAATAAACTTTCACTTAATGGTTCCTTTATTCTTTTTTCCTCTTCTTCCTTTTGTTGTTCTTTTGCAGAAGGGAGAAGAGTAGCCACAACCTCTTTCCTTCCTAAAGCCTTCCTCTGACTTTGCTCAGAAACTTGAAGACGAAATTTGTCTATCACACCATAGTGACAGGATCGAACATCTCTATGACGAATCACACTGAAAACATTTAAAAATAACAAATACTATTTAGATTTCTGGGAACCTGTCAAACAGAATTCAGCAAAAGATTTCATACAGTAAAACAATATTAAATGACTATAATCAAATACTTAAGTACAGAAATTTGTTAATGATACTAAAAATAAATCACAATATAACCAAAAAAGATATGGAGCATTCTAAAATATTTTATAAAAGCACATACTCTAAACATAGAATAAAAGTCCTAAGTTAAAGAATGATAGGTAAGGAAAATTCCTTTTGGCAATGATATTTTATTCTGGATATCTGTGTGCAGTAATATTTACTAAATAAGTGCCCTAGCCAGTTGGTTCAGTGATAGAGCATCAGCCAAGCATGTGGAAGCCTCGAGTTCAATTCCCGATCAGGGCACACAGGAGAAGTGACCATCTGCTTTTCCACCCCTCCCTCTTCCATCTCTTTATCTTCCCCTCTCACAGCCATGGCTTGATTGGCTTGAGAGAAGTTAACCCTGGGTGCTGAGGATGACTCCATGGCCTTGCCTCAGGTGCTAAAATAGCTCGGTTGCTGAGCAACAGAGCAGCGGCTCGAGATGGGCAGAGCATCTCCCCATAGGGGGCTTGCTGGGTGGATCCCAGTTGGGGCACATGCAAGAGTCTGTCTCTCCACCTCCCCACTTCCCCGCCTCTCATTTATTAAAAAAAAAGATTACTAAATAAGGTATATGAAATTGTTTCTTCTCCTACAAAAATCTCATACACTTCTATTGCCACTTTATTGTTAATTAACAAACCTCACCCAGACTTAAAATTGAAATCCATGAATGCAGATAAAAATAGGTATTAGCATAAGTAATCTAGTCTGACCAATTCAACAGAAGGCTAACAATATACTTCTGTATCTCTCTAAAGAGAAGAGTATAACACACTTTAATTTTTACAAGTTACCTGCAATTCCATACATTTTGCTTCATTCTTAATAGAAAACACAGAACAATTAGGTCATTGGTAACATAATACTTGGCTAGAGACTACATTTCTTTGGAATAGTCCTTGCTTATTTTGTACTGAATGAAAGTCAAAGGAAAAGTGAATAAACATCCTTAAAGATACATCATGTTAAGGCTTTAAGTTTAGTCAAAAGAAAAGACATCTTCTCATTCTCACAGAAAATTTAAACAAATACCATTTACTTGGTGGCTTAAATTAAGGGCTGATCAAATGAATCCACCTGGTCACCAAAAGTTCTAATGTGAAAATTAAATATGAACAGCTTGAACAAACAAGAATTTATCTGACACTCTAAGAAGAAGTGATCTGGAAGAGCTCAGATAACCTTTTACAGATAAATTGTTATGCACTTGCTTCCTGTTTGTATAGATTAACTTCCAAACTTATTAGCTGAGTCATTCAGATGAATTTATATAACCACTGTTCTGAGAGTATAGTACTATTAGTTTCCCAAATGTCACTATAATAGCAAAATGTTCCAAAGAAAACTAAATTCCTTATTATAGTTAGAGAAATTTAAAGAAGGAAGTTAGCGATTTCAACCTTTTTCATCTCATGCCACACATAAACTAATTACTGTACTAAAATTCTGTGGCACACCAAAAAATCTATTTTTTACCCATCTGAAAAAAAATAGGTATAATTTTGATTAATTCACACTGGACAGCTACTGTTGTGCTGGCTACTGTCATACTTTTATTTGACAATCTAAGAAAAAAAGAGGTCAGTGCCCCTGACTAAATCATCAGGTATTGCATGTTTTAAAAATTCTTGCGGCACACCGGTTGAAAATCGCTGAGTTAGAACTTGACCTTTATAAATATGTCCATTATGACTAAAAGCACAACAATGAGGAAATATTCTTGGAAATATTAACACAGACATCAATTCCAACATAGTGAAATATTATTAAGTATTTGGTTGACCCTCTTAGAACTTCTTAACAAGAATTTTCTTCCTTTTAATTAAATACATTGGTGTGACATTGGCTAATAAAATGATATAGGTTTCAAGTGTATAATTCTCTAATGCCTCATCTGTATATTGCACTGTGTGCCTACTACCCAGAGTCAAGTCCTCTTTCATCACAATATGTTTGACCCTTTTACCTTGTACTACCTCCCTCTGGAATTTTGAAAGACTAAAACCTTCAGTAAAAATTTAAAGTATAATAAATGCCGATGTGGGAACAGCTTCAAGAAAAAAACTCTTTTCAAGTTAAACACATAAATATTAACACACTTAAAAGATGTTACTAAAAAGTGATTGGGACTTACATATCCACACAACACTGAGGCTTTACCGCACCTGCAGCATCAACAACAACATACTTATTTGGAGTAGTACATAAAACTGAAAGAAAAAGTCACAAAGGCCATTAGTATTTTTTAAAAAATTAGTTTCTACAAATATAAAATTAGTAAGGACTAGTTAATATCCATCAAATAGACCTACCTTTGAATAGTTCAAAGGAGGAGACTCACCTTTGAACTTTAAGGCAAACTCATAGGGATTATATAGAGTCAACACTTGCTTATGTGTTGACTGGTCATCTGCATAAAATATTAGCTCAGTGGGAAACACAAAAACTGGAAGATTTCCTTTCACTAATTCTAGCTGTCTTTTTTGTTGATGCATTGGCACTGAATCCCCCTTGCTGCAGCTTCTGTTCTTACAGTCTCAAATCTATTTTGGACTTTTCTTAAAGTCAGTTAAAAATTCCAAAGCATTTTGGCAATCTAGAAAGAGAAGAGAGAAAGAAAACTGAATGTGAATGATAGCTGTTTTCATTTGTTGTCTTGCCACAAAAAGTATATTCAGCATGCAATAAAATAAGCCCCCAAATCATTTAAACACACCTTTTGACTTTTCCTCTTGTCTTAGTTATGTAGCTTTTACTGAACTGGGCAAAGAGATTTATACATGTTCCTTTCACATTCAAGATTTCAATTTATAGTAAATAACAATATTTGAATGAATGAATGAATAAAGGCTTTCCACCTCAAATTAACCACTCCCTTTCAAAGAGACAAGATTAGAAAGATACTACTCTTTTTAAACCTCAGACTTTTTTAAGTAGAAGAAATTAAGTACTGTTATCACTAATTTTATGTGAGTCAATCAGAACTCTAAAAGACTAAAAGAATATAAAACAAAGTAAATTTCCATGATTTATGGGAGAAAAACATGAGAATCACTTTCCACTCATTTCAACAATGCTTTAGTTAGTGCCTTCAGGTAGCATGGATGGGATAGGTCTTTTAATCTTTTTTCCTAGTCAAACCCAAGATAAGCAAAAATGTCTGGAAGAAAAACCAAATATCCAATTTTTTTAAAAGCTGTCCAAAGAGAGTTTTCTATGAAAATTGAAAGTCAGTAAGTGAGCCTTGGCATGCAAGTGGCACTGTGCCTCCCCTCCTACGTCAAGTGCACAGACTTCACTAGAGCTGTTTTCTTCCAACTTCAAAAGCCTTTCTGGATTCCTCTTGGAGTTCTTGAATATGTTCCAGACAGTTGTAACTGGCAGAAGTCTGACTGTCTGATAAGTGAAATGTTTCTGTATTTCTTTCCTAAATCTAATTTTAAGCAACAATATTATTTAGCTAGCAACCAAAGTGTGACTTTTTCAGATAAAATGCCAAAGCTAAAACATACAATCACAGAATATGTCTGATTTTCACCCTGTAGATCACACCTTTAAAATCGGTCATAAAACATTTAATACTTTGTGTTCAGGTTCTCATACATTCAAAAAGAAATATAACAAATTATTGTTTTTTATTTTACCAGTTATTGGGGCTCATGTACTCTGATTCTATGAAAACATTTCCACCTTTTATCAAATAGGATACTGTATAGTGAAGTATGCACATTTTTATCTTTTTCTTTCAGCTGAGTGCCTATTATAGGTCTGTCACTATGTCAGGAGCTGCACAAAGGTACAAAGATAAATCATGTACAGGCCCTGTCCTCAAGAATCTCAAGTCTCATTGATAAAACAGAATAAGTATTTAAGCTACCTTTATTGTAATACATACTGTTGTATATGAAGTACAAGGGAATTAGAAGACTTCATAAATAATTCTTCCTGGAAGAGAGGTCAAGAGATGGCATTTGAGGTAGTTCTTAAGAAAAGAAGGAGGCATACTTCTGTGCTGGGGGTGTGGGGTAGGGGTGGCTAGGTAGGGCATTCAGACCTAGGGAACAACAGCATAAGCAAATGTTGCAGAAACAGGAAGGTAAAGGAGACTGTTGAAAAGGTTGTCATAATTCACAGGCTCTCCTAGATAATCATGCTACTTTATATCCACATATTTCATAGCATGTAGCTCACAACAGTGTTCATTTTTTTTTACCAAAAATACCTATCAACATATTTATTTGTAATAATATTTAATGTTTGTATAATTTATAACAAATTGCAAACTTTTCATTAGTTACGTATACTGAATGAATTAATATATGTAAAATTTTTAGCACTTAATCTAGGCCAGGCAACAGTCTAAGTATTTGTTGTTGTTATTAAATTAGGAAGAGACCAATTAAGACAAAAAGTGTCAGCAGGCTTCCTGTTTCCTAGTCTAGTATTCTTTTTGCTCTATCAAAATAACTGTCCATTTCAATAAAATAAAACTCAGATTATTCTGAAATGCACATGAATAAATAATTCTAATTTTGAATTTTATTTGCCATAAATTTCTTTTTTTCCCCCTAAGAGCTATACATGTTTGTATTTGGAAAATGTGCTCTCAGAACTTTAGTATTTTATTTTCTTTCAATAAAAAATCATAAGCTCTATCGCCCCCTGGGGGGCAGAGCACCGCCCCTGGTGGGCGTGCCGGGTGGATCCCGGTCGGGCACATGCGGGAGTCTGTCTGACTGTCTCTCCCTGTTTCCAGCTTCAGAAAAATGAAGAAAAAAAAAAAATCATAAGCTCTATAATTACTTTCTTAGTAAGCCTGGCTATTAGGAATAAAACATCCAAGTTTGACATCACTAAATTAAATCCAACATATTTTAAAACTGTTAGGATGATAATTTAAGCTTTTGATAAAAGGTAGAATTTCTGATTTGTGAAAGATAGTTTAGTCAATAAATGTTGATACAACTAGTATCCCATCTAGGGTGAAAAAGGTTAAATTTATCCCTCACTCTTTTTAAAATTCCAAAATTTTATTAGGGTAAATTCGAAATGAATCAAAGCTTTAAATGTAAAGAAATAAAACACTAGAAACCATGGGAAATCTCTTTTAAAAATAATCTTAGGCTTTCTAACAAACAGAAACAAAAAAATATTACTAAATTCAACTAATCTTAAAACTTTAAAAATTCTGCATGGCAAAATATGTTTTTCAATGGTAATTTTTTTGTGTGTATTTTTCCGAAGCTGGAAATGGGGAGGCAGTCAGACTCCCGCATGCGCCCAACCGGGATCCACCTGGCATGCCCACCAGGGGGTGGTGCTCTGCCCATCTGGGGTATCGCTCTGCTGCAACCAGAGCCATTCTAGTGCATGAGGCAGAGGCCACAGAGCCATCCTCAGCGCCTGGGCCAACTTTGCTCCAATGGAGCCTTGGCTGCGGGAGGAGAAGAGAGAGACAGAGAGGATGGAGAGGAGGAGGGGTGGAGAAGCAGATGGGCGCTTCTCCTGTGTGCCCTGGCCGGGAATCGAACCCGGGACTCCTGCACGCCAGGCCGACGCTCTACCACTGAGCTAACCAGCCAGGGTTTCAATGGTAATTTTAACTTACTTTTTAGAGAGAGAGAAACGGAGGGGGGCATTGATCTAGTTTTCCACTTATTCATGCATTCAATGGTTGTTTCAAGTATGTGCCCTCACTGGGGCTTGAGCCTGCAAACTTGACCCTTAGGGGACAATGCTCTAACCAACTGAGCTAGTCAGCCAAGGCGCAAAATACTTTTTAAGCAAAGCCAAAAGAACATTTTCAATTCATATCATAGGTAATGTCTAATTTTCCTACTATATCTAAAGGACCTACAAATCATTATGAAAAAGATGACTCTATAAAAATGAGCAAACAATAAAATATTTATAGAAAGGACATACAGATTTTTCTTGAACTTATGATTGTGTGACCTTACAAGAGAAGTACAAACTAAAGCTATATACTAAAATAAATGTTTTTACCTGTCAGATTGTCAAAAATAAAAAAAGTTTGATAACACATGTTGGGAGCAATCATGCATGCTCTTAACATTGCTGGCATGGATATAAATTGGCACTTCCACTATATCTGCCAAATTTAAATGCATATACCCTCATATCTAGAGATTCTATTTCTAGGAATTTATCCAGTATAAATATTCCTGCTGTATGAAATAGTGCATGTGAAAATTTTTTGTTTGTTTTTGTTTCTCTTTTATCACTGAGGATTAAATAAAGTTCATGTGAAGCACATGGAATAAAATCTGACACTCAATAGTAATTTGTTGTGTCAATAGCAAAATATTGGAAACAGCCCACTGTTCATTAATAGTGGATTCATTAAATAATATGATATAGTGCACATATAAAACCAAACTTGGTGTCATTGGAAAAAAGTGTAAAGATGGGGTTTTGCGGGGCCCTTCAGAAATCAGGGCCCAGGGCATGTGCCCGGTGCATCCGCCATTAAATCTGCCTCAGCCTGCTCCCTTGACCTTACTGTGAAAAGCAAGTTTTTCTTTGTGTATTAGCCCTTTTCCATTTGTTGTTTATTCACTCACCTGTCTTTGTTATCCTCCAGTAAATGGGTATGGCCCAACATTTAAAAAATAATAATATGATATAGCCTTTTGTTGGGATAGCAGATATCTGTCAAGAATTAAGAGGACACTCTCTGGGTAATGTGCATTAGGACTGATCTTCAAATGTAGCATTCAGTGAGAAAATCAAGGTATAAAACAGAGTGTCAAGTATGCTGCCATTTGTGTGGAAAAGGGAGATAAAAGAATATGTAAAGATATTTTGTTAGATATGCGTAAAACATCTGGAAGGATAACCAGGGTTACCCCTGGAGAGACAGGAGTTTGAGAGTTTTCTCCAGATACCCTTTGTATCTATTGAATTCTCAATGCTATGAACACCTATTCAAAAGCACATTTTTAATTCAAATTAAACAACATTGCTGAGACTTAATTTCAAAAAGATGCCAGTTTTGAAATACAAGAAGCAATTTAGAAACAATGTATGAAACATCTGCTAATTGTATTTCCAATTTATGATCTTCTAATAACATTGAAAACCTTAAAACTGTGTGTAAAATAGAATTTCAATTATTTAAAATAATTTTACATGCAACAAACTCATTGCAATGAGGAAAACAAAAGTTTATTTACGATGACTTACAGATTTAAGAAAATGTTAAAACTTTTTGTTACAAAAAAGTAAACAATGGTTTATAAATTTAGCCAGGAAATTAAAATTAACCATACAGAAGAAGTGCTAAACTCTTGGTTCTAACTTTAAGGAGAAGTTAGTTGTCACAGGTCAGAGTAGAAATTTTACTAGCTTTATATATTGGTTTAGTAGAAATTCTCATTCTTTTAATTTTCAAGCTTTCTTTTTAACAGTTGAATATGTACACATTTTCTCACGAATTGTGAATAGGCTGTTAATCCCCTGGTCACCATAGTGTTTATTTTTAGCAGTTTATTATTTCTTTTCATATTCCTGTTTCCATTTCTCACTTATCTTGGCTAAGATAAAAGTTGCCTCCTAAACTTCAACTAGTGGAAATTAGGGAGGATTAAGCACTAGGTCACCAGTGCAATATTAGAGACTGCCAACAAACCTAATGAAGCTAACACGTGCCTTTGATAGTTTTCTTGAGACTAACATTTTCTATTCTCCTTGCTCCAGTTGATACTGCAAAATGTTCAAGTACAAAAGTTCTGGGGAGAGATTAATACTAAGCCAGTAAAACCTTCCTGAAAATGTGTTTATAAGGCTGCTTTCATAAGAGCATGCACAAAGTCAAAGAATGTGAGCTCCTGACTCTTATCATTTTACTGTTGAGCAGTGCAGGCCCAGTGTGAGTAGAGGACTTACAAAGGTATCGGTGGCCAGACTCTGGTCTCACACTTCCCTATACAGTCATAATTTCCTTTGTGTTTCAATTCAAAAGTCCTGCCTCCCTGATGCTGACATCCATGCACAAGCGCAACTGTACAAAATTTCCCTGCTTTTCCAGAGAGTTCTCAAAAGATGATCCAAAATTCAAGTCTTTATATGTTTTCAGTATTATAAAGAAAAAAATCAAGAGACAATTCCACTTACTAAGTTGTGCACACTTTCTTTTTCTGGTTATAAAAGAATACTTATAGTTGTCAATAACTATTCATTAGGGCATTAATAACCAAGGTTTATCTTATTCAATCTCTCTGGACGTCAAAATTTTCCTCATTCTTCAAAGCCTAATTCAAATTCCCTCTCCTCGCAAGCTTCTTTTACTAGCCCAATTTACATAGATCTCACTTATTTTATTATTCTATTTTTAATACTTACTGTATGGATTGGCTATTTTGACATTTGTTTTGTGTGGATTAATTTTGACTCCCCAGACTTCAGACATAATGCCATATTGTTTTCCTGTGAGTTTTTTCTTTTTTTTTTTCATCCTTCATATACCCAAGCTCAGTGTTAGACTCTTAGCAGGTACTGAGCTTGGCAGTTAATCTAGAGATGTCTACTAACTTTTGTCTCCTTCATCAAAGAACACTCCCTTCCTTGTAGTGTAACACACTTATCCAAACACAGGCAACAGACTCCCATTACAGTAACAGTTGATCTATAGTGGCTACTTGCCAGGAGTTGGGGTAAGAGGAAAACAGACAATAAGCAATCCCATATGCCTCTCTCCCATCCTTCCCTTTTTCCCTTCCATCTCCCTCCCATCATCTCCTCTGGTTCTTCAGTGCTCAACTGTGCCAGCAGTGTTTAGATCTAAGGCCTCAACATATCCCCATACCTTCGACCTTACAGGACAGTGCAGCTGGGAACTGGTGCCGCAGGAAATTACCTTGTCCTTTCCTTCTAATCTAACGAAATGCAATCCTGAGTGAAATTTCAAAGAAAACGCAATGTGTATACACCACTTTGTGACCAGTTTGCAAACGACTCTCCCACAAAAAAGAGCCTAAACACAACGAACTCCTCACGCATACTTTCCACCACCAGTCCAGGGAGACCAGTACCACAAAAGTGTAATTATTTTCTGTTTCCTTCACTTTAGATTGACCAGAGGAAGAAAAAGATGATACTCTGAGATAAACAGGGGAGTTTCAACGTCGTTTACCACCATTGATTCAAAAATTTAAACACCACAGAAAACACTTTAAAAGCATATTGTCATTTGCTCCTCCTTTTTTGAGGAGGCTGCAAGAAAAATAAAATGAAATAAGCAAAACTTAGGTATTCTTGTACTAAAGTGGTTCAACGTTTGAAACAGAGATGATTCAAAGCACAGACTTCCCCATAAACTAGTGACCTATGTACGTGGCTTCAGAGCAGCTGCTACTTACTACTTACTTGTCCCTGCTTCTCATGTTTACTCTGATTAGTGTTTCTAGCTCCACTTCCAGGCCTACTCCCTTTTATCTGGGCACAGGGGCTATCTTCTTCTTCCACACTTGGTGCAGTCCTTGCCAATGGCCAACTAAACATGAAATAGTTAGCAGTAAGATCTTTTGCTTTACTCTCAATCGTATTAAAACCTTTCTCCTTCCCATTTCACAGAGTTCTCTGCCTCTTGGAATTTCAGTATCATCTATTGGGATCTTTAATGGCTGGTATATTCTTAAAGTCAAATCTTTCACAAATGATGTTATAATATTAATTTATAGTTTTAAATTTTAAATGGCTCAATGCTCAATATCAGGCAGTTTTGTTTTTATATATTTTCTAGGCTTTTTGTATAATTTAGTATCTTACTAATGGGATTGAGTGCTATAAATGATATATAGTGATAGTCTACTACATATTCAAGATGTAAAGTTGAGTAGTGTATGCTTTATGCATTTAAAAATAAAGATACCCTCCAGAAATGTCTTTTTTAAAATATTTTAAATTACTTATTTTCAACATTTGTTTTATAATATCTCAAAGTCTTCAGTTATTTCAAGATGTATGTGCAATTCTCAAAGCAAAATCCATATTAATTATTTATATGAAATATATATGTTGCTATACATTATACTTTCAAAAGTTTTAGAATCAAGTTCATTAAAAAATAGTTACTGAGCACTTATATACTAGACACTGTGCTAAAGAATGTGGAGCGCCCTGGCCGGTTTGCTCAGCGGTAGAGTGTCGGGCTGGCGTGTGGGGGACCCAGGTTCGATTCCCGGCCAGGGCACATAGGAGAAGCACCCATTTGCTTCTCCACCTCCCCTTCCTCTCTGTCTCTCTCTTCCCCTCCTGCAGCCGAGGCTCCATTGGGGCAAAGATGGCCCGGGCACTGGGGATGGCTCCTTGGCCTCTGCCCCAGGCGCTAGAGTGGCTCTGGTCTCGGAGCGACGCCCTGGAGGGGCAGAGCATCGCCCCCTGGTGGGCAGAGCATCGCCCCTGGTGGGCGTGCCGGGTGGATCCCGGTCGGGCGCATGCAGGAGTCTGTCTGACTGTCTCTCCCCGTTTCCAGCTTCAGAAAAATACAAAAAAAAAAAAAAAAAAAAGAATGTGGAGAAACTGCCTGACCTGTGGTGACGCAGTGGATCAAGCATTGACCTGGAATGCTGAGGTCACCAGTTCAAAAGCCTGGGCTTGCCTGGTCAAGGCACATATGGGAGTTGATGCTTCCTGCTCCTCCCCCTTCTATCTCTCTCTCTCTCTCTCTGTCTCTCTTCTCTAAAATAAATAAATAAAATAATTTGACCTGACCTGTGGTAGCGCAGTGCATAAAGTGTCACCTGGAATGCTGAGGCCACTGGTTCAAAACTTTCTCTCTCTCTCTCTCTCTCCTCTCTCTCTAAAAATGAATAAATAAAATCTAAGAAAGAAAGAAGGTGATGGTCTGCCTTAAATAGGAGTTTGCACTAGATGTGGAGAGAGGGGTGAATTCCAGGAAAAATCTGTGTTGAGACATCAAAGGGAATATTAAAATGAGCTTTCACACTGGATATGGTTAAAAAAATGGTATCTATGGGGGAGTGGCTCGAAAGGAGAATGGGAGGCAGATGGAGACAAATCTTGTAAACCAAGTTTGAGGGTTTAGACTTGATTATAAATGCAAGTGTTTCACAATATGTGGTGCTGGAACAGCAGCAGCAGTTTCACCTGACAACTTGTTAGAAATGCAAGTTCTTGCATCATGAACTAGCCCTACTGAATCAGAAATTCTGGGGTTGAGGCCCTCCAGATGATTCTGATGCATACTACACGTTGAGAACCATAGCTGCAGGCAATGGGAACCTCCAGAAGATCTTAAGCAGTGCACTGAGTAGATAATATTTGAAGGAGGAAACCAGTTGCTATTGACCAGTTAAGCACAGCACTTAACTCCAGAGTAGTGATAGTGAGAAAAGAAAAAAAAAAAAGCTGTTGATTGTGGCATAGAATAATGACGAGGACCTAGACTACAGCAGTAAAAATGGGAAGGAAACACATTTTAGAGATGTTTGGCAAGTGACAAGGATAGATCCACACAAAGGTGTAACTAAAATGGTTTTTATATAAAAGCATGTCACACTCTTGTTGAATGTATTGACCACTAGATGTTTTAAGAAAAAAATGATCCACATAGACCATAGAATAAGGGAAAGTCAAGAGCAATTTCTATGTGTTCCATAATCTCAAGAACAAAGGGTGTCTTGGCTGGTATGTGAATCTAATAGTCTGCTTGTCAGTTCTATTTCTCATTAAGTTAGTAAACTGGCATTCACATATTAACAGAAATATTTTGTGAGTTTGGTTAGTGTGAATCAGTCCCTGAGACTGATAAATAATTTCTGCATGTGCTGGAAAAACTGAAGTTCAAACCCTGAAAAGCTAAAAAAAAATTAAAAATAAAGATACATAAATTCTGTTGATCTAACCAAGGTATTACCAAGGAAAAGTCCTGCTAAAGCCACCTTCATTTATAGTAACTTTACCACTGATCACATAGCCCACTTATTTCAAGAAAAAGTTTTAATGAGTGAAAGAATCAGACTTTGTACTGTGCCGTGAAAGTCAAGAAAATCAAGCAGAATTGTCATTTCTAATTTTGGAGGCAGGATTTAGCTGAGGAAATTTTCAATTCCCTGATGGAAAAGAGAGGTACAGGTCAACCTATTTGGCTAAATTATCTAATGACAGTTTTTCAGAGTGAAATTTCTATTTCTATTAGGACTCTGGATACCTCTTCATACTTACTGCATGTTCTTTTAGTTGATACCAATATCTTGACTTATTTGACTATCTTCTTTTGGCCAAGAATAATTCCCAATCAAAAACTGCACTATTTTATGGAATTGGAGAACTATAAAAGACCCTGGAGTTTAAAACAAAACTTTAATATTACAGATGAGGAAATGGAGGGCCTCAAAAAATAAATCACTTGCCTGACCTTTGGTGACACAATGGATAGCGCATCGACCTGGAATGCTGAAGTTGCTGGTTCAAAACCCTGGGCTTGCCTGGGCAAAGCACACACAGGAAGCAACTATGAGTTGATGCTTCCTGCTGCTTTCCCCCATCCCCACCTTTCTCTCTGTCTTGCCTCTTTCAAAAAATGAATAAAGTCTTTAAAAAAGAAAAATCACTTATCTGTTTATTGTAGGACAACGTTCTCCACAATGCTATAAGGTGGCAAAACAAGACTAAGAGCAATACTGATAACCTGTCTCTTTAAATTTTAGACAATATTTTAAATTCCTCTATTTTCTATCTTAAACCTTTCAAAAATAGAAAAATAGCAAATCACTTACTTTGTTGGGCTGTTAGAGAATGAGGAAGCTTTTCTCGTAGTTTCCTGTTTTATGTTTTCAGGAATTGGAGTTAAATGTAAAAGTTCCTTAAGAAAAAAGTAGCCTGACCTGTGGTGGCACAGTGGATAGAACTGTCGACCTGGAACAGTGAAGTCCCTGGTTTGAAACCAGGACTTGCCAGGCTCAAGACACATGCGAGAAACAACTACTATGAGTTGATGCTTCCTGTTCCTCCTCTTCCTTCTTTTTTCCTTCCTTCCTTTTTTATTTCTCTCTCTCTTCCCACCCCCTTCTTAAAATCAATAAATATCCCTGACCAGATAGCTTGGTTGGTTAGCGTTGTTCCGAAGCACAGAGGTTGCTGGTTCCACCACTGGTCAGGGCACATACAGGAACAGATCTATGTTCCTGTCTCTCTCTTCCATCCTCTCTCACTAAAATCAATAAATAAAAATTATAAAAAATAAATTTAAAAAATAATAAATAAAATTTATAAATTAAAATATTTGGAGAGAAAATGTGCATGAACAGTTTAAGGGGAGAAACATGCATTTTTATAAGCTATTTGTTTTATTTTCTGTCATTGCCTATATAGGGGTAACTTTATACTGAATATCATGCATTATATTTAATTATATATCACATGTAAAGGGAATGTGTCATAACTACCCTTCACAGATTTGAAAAATTCCATATTTTCAAATACCTGGTATTTGAGAAAACTTCTTATTTTGAGAGTTCTAGAAATGTTTCAGAAACTAATTTTAACTTGCATTGTTTGAGTATGTAGAGCTGAACAACTTGAAAGGCACATTTGACCACATTTTTCAAATTTATCACTGTTATATCACCAAATATAACATAAGGTAAAAGTTGATGTCTACTCTTTATACAATATCCTGTATAGAGCATCTTTTTTTTGTTATTCTCCACAGAAATATTTAGTAAAAGGCGAAATATTTGCACGACCTGAAGAGAAATTAAAATATCCTGTATATAGCATCTTACAGTCAGAGAGATTTCCCAGAACTTCCAAGAAATGTCGACAAGATTTTCATCATCAAGAATATATTAAACCCCATGTGTGCCTCGCTGGAAAAAGTAGACTTTTTGCTGTCTGGAATTCACAGTAAGAATGTAATGCATTCCTAAAGAACAGGACTGCTTTTCCAAAAGATACAAAGGACTTTTTTTTTTTTTTTTTTTTTTTTTTTTTTAGTTTTGCGTCGATCTCATTTCCTTTCAAAGGTCAAAAATCTGGGACTGTTTTCACCTAATATTTGCTCTCTTGCTTCCCAACATGAGAGGTGTCTTTGAGTCTGCTGGTGTACAAATGCTACTACAGTCCTCAGAGGACAGATGTCAGTTACTTTACCTAGAAGGGGAAATGGCAGAACATTGATTAAGGGCGAGGGGACAGAAGAGGGAGTATCAAACTGTCTGTCCTAGGACTTCTGCTCCACCTGATTGGTCCAGGCCCAGCCTTTCCATCCCCTATCCCCACACAGGCCGGCTCCTAGCAAAACCGGTCATGTGAGCCTGTTTACAGCTGAGCAGCTGGTGCAACCAAGAGGATCCGTGCGGAAGTCCTGGAAAGGGAAAGCCTACAGGCCACGTACTCCCTACACCTCCTGCCATTATTCCAAGGCGTTCGCTCTCCCTGCCTGCCTTCCACCCCACTTTTGTGTCCTTCTAGACACCCCGGGATGCCTGGCTCAGCCCCGCCGATTTCTTTCAAGTTGCTCAATGCGGGGACCAGCAGGGCTGGAGGAAGGAGGAAAAGGCAAGCACAGTGTCACCCCGAACAGGGACTCAACCTCTGTCCCCCAGCCCTCCTCAAAACAATCGCCAAAGAGTTGTCCCCGGAGTCACATCCCCGTGGTAACCGAATTCTGTCGTTTAGGCACAGTGAAGATCTGTCTCCAACCAGGTAGAGAGAGACACACACACAGGCTGATCATATCTGCATACCAGGCTGGGATCCGCGTACGGCGGAGCAACTGAGAGTCAGAGATGGAGCAGAAAAGACTCTGATTCCTTCCCTCCAACTCCCACCCACATCCCAGCGGCACGAAGCCCTGCTGTCAATCAACAAGCCAAGCTCAGGGTTTGGGGACTGCTCTTTCTTTCCACAGGCTTTCTCAGCAACGTAAATGTCCACGTTTTCCCGAAGTCGGAGGAACAGGGTGACGGGATGGTGGGGGACTCTCACCTCAGTAACACCAGCTCCTCGGAAAGCAGCTGTTAACTGCTCCTCCGGTCCTTTGTCAGTGTCTCTAGGCTGCACAGCCTGCTGGGATACCGGCGGACTCAAGTGCCACCTCTCCGCCCTCTAGCATGAGAGCTGCTGTTGGGGTGGAAGTAGGGGGAAGGGAGAAGAGGTGGAGCCGGGGACGGGGCCGGATCAGAAGGCGGGATTTTCTTACTGCCACCTGGCCTTTCCGGTTTCTTCCTTTTTGATACAACAAACTTATTCCCTGTGTCTGATCTGCCACTCTCCTCTCTTTTTTTCTCTTCTCCCAATACTCTTTCGGGAGACTGGAAACTTTTACAGAGGTGCCACCTGCTTTTGCACTGTTATGCAGCCATCCTCCACTCCTCCCGTTTCTTACTTCCCTACACACAAATCCAGCGAGTACCCAAGGCTAGTTGATTTTATAGTACTTCTGAGGCATGTCTTATTGACAACTCTTCTCCACTCCATCCTCAGTGCTACAAGCTCTTATTAAGTCCAATGACCCTTTGCTCACTTAGCCTATTGCTTGGACTCTCCCTTTTCACTCTCGCCTTTTTCTACCATCTCCCAGACAGCAACCAGAGGGATTTCTCTAAGATGTATAGGAGTATTATTATTCTGCTTAAAACCTTTTTAATGTCTCAGAAGTACCTACACCCCTTAGCATGGTATATAGGGCCCTCTGTAATCCTTTTGTGGTGCACCCAATACTTTAAACTAATAAACTGGATGTCCATGAAAGACAACAGGACCTGAGATAACTCAACTAGAACTGGCTACCTCAAATCTTCCCAGTCTGTAATGTTCATAGACCCCTTGGAAGTATGATCAATGACAGGATTTTCAAAAATTAAATTTTCATGATTTCAGAAAGGAAGGTTAACTTGCAACTGCTACAGGTTCCCCTCCCAACAAGTATAAGGCCCAAAAATTCTCCTCAGTTGTCCAAATGAGCAATGAGCTGTGAGCAGATCTTCCCTGTGTTCAAGCTACTGATGTCTTTGCTCACAGATTCCCTTCATTTATAATGTCCTTCTCTGTCTTTGGAATACTACCTATTTTTTCAAGGCCCAGGGGAAATGCCATGTCCTCAAATAAACCTTCCACAATCTTCCTGAGAACTATTTTTGTAATTGTTGAATTTAAATATGGTTGGTGTACAATATTATATTAGTTATGTTAGTTTCATGTGTACAATGTTGTGATTCACCATTTTTATATCATGCAATGTGATCACCCCACTAATTCTAGTAATCATCTTTCACCAGGCAAACATATAACAGTATTATTAACTATATTCCCCTTATCTCTCTCTCTCTCTCTTTTTTTTACCAGTACTCCATCTCCTACTCGCTGGCAACCATTCTTTTGGTCTCTTTCTATGAGTATGTTTTTGTTTTGTTTGTTCATTTGTTTTGTTTTTTAAGTTCCACATATAAGTGAAACCATACAGTATTTGTCTTTACCTGTTTGACTTATTTCACTTAGCATAATACCTTCTAGGTTCATCTATGTTGTTGCAAATAGCAAGAGTTCATTCTTTTTATGGCTGCATAATTCTATTCTTTATCTATTCATTTATTGATAGACACCTGTGTTGCTTCCATATCTTGGCTATTGTAAGTAATACTGCAGTATACATAGGGGTGCATAAATCTTTTTGATACAGTGTTTTTGTTTTCTTCAGATAAATATCCAGAAGTGGAATTGCTGGCTTTTATGGTAGATCTATTTTTAGTTTTTTGAGGAATCTCCATACTGTTTTCCATACCAGCTACACCAATATGCAGTCCCACCAACACTGCACATGGGTTCCCTTTTCTCCCTCTCCTTTTTTTTTTAGATTTTTCAAAAACTGTTTTTATTATACAATTATTCAACATAAATTTGGAGGATTATCCAATATATAGAGTTAACATAACCATCTGGACTAAACCACCCTATTAATTCCTCTCTCTTTCTCTCTCTTTCTCTCTCCTGGAGTAGGTATAAAGGGCACACATTGTACCTAAAATCCCAAGTGGGTGCTGCCATGCCCATGGTCTCCTTGGAGGCGTGGTAGGCTCTCGCTCCCTGGTGTTGCTGAGGCTGTTGTGGTGGAATGAATTCATATTAAAGGATCTCATTGGAGCGACGCTCAGAGCGTCTAGCAGTATCTGGATCTGTAGGCAGAAGGCAGAGTCTGCCCTGCAATGGGGCCGGTGCCAGCGAGCATGACAGCACGGGCCCTTATATTCTTTTTTTTTTTAATTAAATTTAATGCAGTGACATTGATAAATCAGGGTACATATGTTGAGAGAAAATATCTCCAGATTATTTTGACATTTGATTGTGCTGTATACCCCTCACCCAAAGTCAAATTGTCTTCTGTCACCTTCTATCTGGTTTTCTTTGTGCTCCTCCCCTCCCCTACCCCCTTTCTCCTAACTCGCCCCATCCGCCCTCCCCCACACCCTCACCCTCATTACCATCACATTCTTGTTCATGTCTCTGAGTCTCATTTTTATGTCCCATCTATCTATGGATTCATATAGTTCTTAGTTTTTTCTGATTTACTTATTTCACTCCATATAATGTTATCAAGGTCCATCCATGTTATTGTAAATGATAAGATGTCATCATTTCTTATGGCTGAGTAGTATTCCATAGTGTTTAGGTTTTCTGATTCTTCCAGATTGATTTTTGGAAGATTGTATGTTTCAAGGAATTTGTCCATTTCATCTAGGTTGTCTAGTTTTTTGGCATACAGTTCTTCATAGTATTTTCTTACAATAATTTGTATTTCTGTTGTGTCAGTTGTTATTTCTCCTCTCATTTCTAATTTTATTTATTTGAGTCCTCTCTCTCTTTTTCTTGGTGATTCTAGTTAAAGGTTCATCAATCTTGTTTATCTTTTCAAAGACCCAGCTCCTAGTTTCATTGATCCTCTGTATTATTTCTTTAGCCTCTATGTCATTTATTTCTGCTCTGATCTTTATTATTTCTTTCCTTCTACTACATTTGGGCTTTACTTGCTGTTCTTTTTCTAGTTCTTTTAGAAGCAAGGTTAGGTTGTTTATTTGAGCTTTCTCTAGCTTCTTAAAGTGTGCCTGTAGTGCTATGAACTTCCCTCTCAGTACTCTTTTGCTGTGTCCCATAAATTTTGAGTTGTTGTATGCTCATTGTCATTCGTTTCTAGGAATTTTTTTATTTCTTCTTTGATTTCATTCTTAATCCATTCGTTATTTAACAACCTACTATTTAGTTTCCATGTGTTTGAGAATTTTTGAGCTTTTCTGTTGTGGTTCATTTCTAGTTTCATGCCATTGTGATCAGAGAAAGTGCTTGATATGATTTCAATCTTCTTAAATTTGTTGAGACCACTTTTGTGCCCTAACATGTGGTCTATCCTAGAGAATGTACCATGAGCACTTGAAAAGAATGTATATTCTGCTGCTTTAGTGTGAAAGGTTCTGAAGATATCTATTAAATCGAGTTGATCTGTGTCCAATAAGTCTGCTGTTTCTTTGTTAATTTTCTTTCTTGAGGATCTATCTAGTGATGTTAGTGGGATATTGAAATCCCCTACTATAATATTGCTGTTGATCTTGCCCTTTAAGTCTATCAAAGTCTGCTTTATATATTTAGGTACTCCTATATTAAGTGCATAGATATTTATAATAGTTATATCTTCCTGTTGGATTACTTCCTTTATCATTATGTAGTGGCCTTCTTTATCTCTTACTATGTCCTTTGTTTTAACGTCCAATTTGTCTGATATAAGTATTGCTACCCCAGCTTTCTTTTTTTCATTTCCATTTGCAAGAAATGTTTTTTTCCCATCCTTTTACCTTCAATCTATGTGTATCTTTTGTTTTAAGGTGTGTCTCTTGTAGATAGCATATGTATGGGTCCTGTTTTCTTATCCATGCAGCTACCCTATGTCTTTTGATTGGGTCATTTAATCCATTTACATTTAAGGTTATTATTGATATGTAGTTGTTTATTGCCATTTTATTCTGTAAAGTTGTATTCCTTTTTTGCTATATTTTTCCCCACTTTGATCTGTTTACAACAGGCCCCTTAACATTTCCTGTAGCATTGGTTTGGTTGTAATGAATTCCTTGAGTTGTTTTTTGTCTGGGAAGCTTTTTATTTCTCCTTCGATTTTAAATGATAGCCTTGCTGTATAAATTAGTCTTGGTTGTAGGTTCTTGTTCTGCATTACTTTGAATATTTCTTGCCATTCCCTTCTGGCCTCAAGTGTTTCCGTTGAGAAGTTGGATGTCATCCTTATGGCTCCTTTGTAGATGATAGCTTTTTTTTTCTCTTGCAGCTTTTAATATTTTCTCTTTATCACTTAGCTTTGGTATTTTAATTATGATGTGTCTTGGTGTAGGTTTCTTTGGGTTTCTCTTTAATGGAGTCCTCTGTGCTTCTTGAACTTGTGAGAGTTTCTCCTGCATTAATTTAGGGAAGTTTTCAGCTATGATATGATTGAACAAAGTCTCTATCCCTTGTTCTTTCTCTTCTTCTTCAGGAACCCCTATGATGCGGATGTTATTTCTCTTCATGTTGTCACAGAGCTCTCTAAGAGTTTCCTCTGACTTTTTGAGTCTCTTTTCTTTTTTCTTCTCAGCTTTCATGCCTTCATTCCAGTTGTCCTCCAACTCGCTGATTCGATCCTCAGCTCTATCTATACTGTTTTTAATTCCTTCCATTGTGGTCTTTATTTCTGATATTGTATTTGTCATCTCTGGCTGATTCTTTTTTATACTTGCTATTTCTTTATTTAGGTGTTCATAATGACCATCCATTGTTGTACTAAGATCCCTAAGCATCCTTATAGTCATTATTTTGAACTCCGCATCTGGAAGTTTGATTATGTCCATATAACTCAGTTCATCTCCTGAAGGTTTCATTTGGATTGCACTTTTTTTGCTTTCTCATTGTCTGTGTTTTCTTTGTAGAGTTGGTTGAATCTAGGCTTGGTGTTGTCTGCCTCCAGTTTTCAGCTGTGTTATTTCTAGGTCTTCTTGGGTTGGTATCAGCTATTATTTGTAATCCACTTTCGGATTTGGGCAGCTTTGAAGTCTTGATTTGTTTGTTTTCTTAACAGGTGATAGTCTTGTTTACTGATCTCAGCAGGGGGCTTCCTTGAAACTGTATCCAGGAATGCGGTGGGTGTAACCTGAGACTCTGAAGGCCTCTTTAGCCAGCTAGACTCACTGGGGGCAGGATGTTTTCTCAGCTTCAGTAGGGGGAGGTGTATCTCAGATCTCCATGGAGACCTGAGTTACTGCCCCTCCTCCCCACTTCTTGTTTTCAGCTGTGTCTTGTTGCACTGATTGGAGCTGGAGAGATGTCTGGAGATCTCTGATCTGGAAGCAATTCAGTACTGTTTTGTAGGTAAGGATCAGTCCCTCCCCCAGCTATCGCTGCCTCCAGCACGGATGAGTCAGCTTTTTTTAGATCGTCTCCTGCATTTCTTAGCCCCTCACAGTCTATCCCTCTCTCTTTCCTTTCCACTTGGGAGATAAGCTGGTCTTTTCAACACACCTTGCTCTCTGGTCACCAGGCAAGTGGCTGTGAGCAGTATTTTCTGCTCTTTCCCTGGGGCGAGATCCCCTCTGGGCTCTCATCCTCACCCCCCCCTCCATTCCTATAAGCAGGGGAGATTCAGGAGCTTCCTACCAGGTTTGTTGTGGCTTCTTCTTTGCTCCTTGGTTTTTGAGAGCTCTTCTTGTAGTCCAGGGTTGGTTTTTATGCTTATTTTTCCTAAATTGATTTGTATTACAATTTGGTGGTGTGAGCTGGGTGTCTGTGCATGTGCCTGCTCCGCTGCCATCTTCAGGTCCCTCTCCCTATCCTTACCAACATGTTATATGTTGACTTTTTGATAATAGCCATTCTCACAGGTTTGAGGTGGTAAAATCTCATTCTGCTTTTGATTTGCATTTTCGTGATGATTAGTGATGTTGAGCATCTGTTCAAATCTGTTGGCCACTTGTGTGTCTTCTTTGCAGAAATGTCTCTATGTGTCCTCTGCCATTTCTGAATAGGATTGTTTATTTTTGTTGCTGTTATTCAGTTATATGAGTTCTTTATATATTTTGGAAATCAATTCCTTATTAGATATATCATTTGATAATATACTCTCCCATTCAGTAGGCTGTGGTTTTGGGGAATAGATACATGCAAAAAAAGTGACACTAGATCATTCTTCTTACACTATATACAAAAATAAACTCAAAATAGATTAAAACTTAAATATAAGACCTGAAACCATAAAACCCCTAGACAAAAACATGGGTAGTAAACTTTTGAAATCAGTCTGATTTTTATCATATATTTTAATTAATTAATTTATTTATTTATTTATTTATTATAGTGAGAGAGACAGAGAGAGAGGGACAGATAGGGACAAACAGAGAGGAAGGGAGAGAGATGAGATCAATTTTTCATTGTGGTACCTTAGTTGTTCATTGACTGCTTTCTCATATGTGCTTTGTCTGGGAGTCTCCAGCCAAGCCAGTGACCCAATGCTCAAGCTGGTGAGCCGATGCCCAAGCCAGATGAGCTCACACTCAAACCAGCAACCTGGGGGTTTCAAACATAAGTCCTCTGCATTCCAGATTGATGCTCTAACCACTGTGCAACCACCTAATCAGGCAAAAAAAGTTTTTTTACAGAGATAGAGAGAGAGAGAGAGTCAGAGAGAGAGATAGATAGAGACAGACAGGAACGGAGAGAGATGAGAAGCATCAACCATCAGTTTTTTATTGCAACACCTTAGTTGTTCATTGATTGCTTTCTCATATGTGCCTTGATTGTGGGCCTTCAGCAGATGGAGTGACCCCTTGCTCGAGCCAGCAACGTTGGGTCCAAGCTGGTGAGCTTTGCTCAAACCAGATGAGATCACACTCAAGCTGGTGACCTTGGGGTCTTGAACCTGAGTCCTCCACATCCCAGTCCAATACTCTATCCACTGTACCACCACCTGGTCAGGCAGGCAAATTTTTATTTATTTTTAATGATTTTTGTAGAAAGAGAAAAACATCAATTTGTTGTTCCATTCATTTATGCATTCATTGCTTGATTATTTTTATTTAATAAATAAATTTTTATTAATTTTAATGGGGTGACATCAATAAATCAGGGTACATATATTCAAAGAAAACATGTCCAGGTTATCTTGTCATTCAATTCTGTTGCATACCCATCACCCAAAGTCAGATTGTCCTCCATCATCTTCTATCTAATTTTCTTTGTGCCCCTGCCCCTCCCCCTCCCCCTCTCCCTCCTTCCCTCCCCCTGCCCCCTGTAACCACCACACTCTTGTCCATGTCTCTTAGTCTCGTTTTTATGTCCCACCAATATGTGGAATCCTGCAGTTCTTGTTTTTTTCTGATTTACTTACTTCACTCCGTATAATGTTATCAAGCTCCCACCATTTTGTTGTAAGTGATCCAATATCATCATTTCTTATGGCTGAATAGTACACCATGGTGTATATGTGCCACATCTTTTTTTTTTTTTTTTTGCATTTTTCTGAAGCTGGAAACAGGGAGAGACAGTCAGACAGACTCCCGCATGTGCCCGACCGGGATCCACCCGGCACGCCCACCAGGGGGCGACGCTTTGCCCACCAGGGGGCGATGCTCTGCCCATCCTGGGCGTCGCCATGTTGCGACCCTCCTGGGTGTCGCCATGTTGCGACCAGAGCCACTCTAGCGCCTGGGGCAGAGGCCACAGAGCCATCCCCAGCGCCCGGGCCATCTTTGCTCCAATGGAGCCTTGGCTGCAGGAGGGGAAGAGAGAGACAGAGAGGAAGGCACGGCGGAGGGGTGGAGAAGCAAATGGGCGCTTCTCCTATGTGCCCTGGCCGGGAATCGAACCCGGGTCCTCCGCAGGCTAGGCCGACGCTCTACCGCTGAGCCAACCGGCCAGGGCTGTGCCACATCTTCTTAATCCAGTCTTCTATTTTTTTTTACAGTGGTTAAAGCCTTTAAGCAAACTCTTGGCCAATACAGCAAGAATCTATAAAAGAGTAGTGTCCTTATCATGTTCACCAAGTCCAAGTTGGCCCCAAAACCATGCCAAATTATTGCTTGATTCTTGTATGTGCCCTGATCAGGGGTTGAACCCACAACCGTGGTATATCGGAACACTTTTATAGTAATGTCTTTTTTGATATGTCTCCCTGACTGAGAGAAGCAAAAGCAAAAATAAACAAATGGGACTTCCATGAGAAATGTTAACTCGTATTCCATCACCATAGAATATTGTTCATTCTGCTTTGCAGTTTTCCCTGACTTATGCAATTATGAGTCATATAAATGTCTTCCTATCTTTCCTAAATAGACTATGAATTTCTCAGCTGCCAGCACCAATGCCTGATCCAGAAAAAACATTAGTGCAATTGGGTGAAATGAAGTCTTTCAATTACACAGCATCTGAGGTCCTAAGTAGGCTCAGAAAGGATCCTAAGCCATGATTCATATAACAACCACCCTTCCTTCACTAGGTCATCTCCATCTTGACCCAGTCATGTGTCATTTTGCAAGCACAAACTGGTTAGGCAGCAAGAATTGCAAAGGGACCAAAGCTTATACTTCCCTTGCAGGTCAGACTGGTTTGTGGTACAGTATGTGGTTGTGGAAAATGTAACTGGTACATTTCACATGAAAATCCAGTGTAGAAAAATTTACTGGTGCCATAGAAAATAACTGAGTTTCCAAATGCAGACATATATTTTACCTTTGGGAAGTTTTGGGACTCCTATTTTCCCAGGCTACCCTTGGGCTCCATACCCCTTCAGACCTTGTATTCTTCATTGTAAAGCATTCTTTTACAAAATAGGCATCTTGTATTGTGTTGTTCTTTCATCATTTAATGTGTATTTGTTTTCTTTCCAATTATATTACAAACCACACCATGGCAGGGTTTCCTCATTCCTAAAATGGGGACAAGAATCCTTGATCTATCCTTTTAACAGTTTACCAGGCTGTTAAAATATTCTAATGTGGTAATATTTATAGCATATGTGATAATACCAATATAGGGTGCTCTTCAAATATAAAGTCTGTTTTATTATTACAATTTTAGAAACCTTTATAGTCTATTACTTAGGTATGTGTGTTTGAGATTCCACATTTGTAATCAAAGCCTTTATTATGAATTCCAGCATAATGTTTTCAATCACAATGTTCCAAATTTGCCACAGAATAAGAATCACTGGGAGCTGTTGTTAAAAAAACACATTCCCATAATTTACCCCAGATCTACTGAATAGAAATTTCCAGGTAAGATTTTGTTCCAACAATTCTAAAATATGGATTTGTCTATACCACCAATTCTTTGACACCAGCTGGGTGTCCTACAATTTAACTAGATTTAAAATTTTTTATTTATTTTATTTTTCAAAGAGAGTTTATATTCTATATTATTTTGTATTAGTTTTAGGTCTGCAGCAAAATATCCTCCCCCCCTGATATTTTTAGTACTTACATACACCATACATAGTTATTATAATATTATTGACTATACTTCCTATACTGTACTTTATAGTACAGTATGTCCCTGTGACTAATTTGTAAGTACTAACTTGTATTTATTAATCCCTTCAGATTTTTCACCCAGCCCCCAAACCCCTCCCTACTGGTAATCATCAGTCTACTCTGTATCTATTAATCTGCTTGTATTTTTTTCATTTATTTATTTATTGTGTTCTTTAGATTCCACACATAAGTGAAATTGTGTGGTATTTGTCTTTCTTTAACTGACTTATTTCACTTAGCACAATACTCTGTAGGTCTATCCATGGCTCTCACTAGTAAGATTTCCTTCTTTTTATGGCCAAGTAGTATTCCATTGTGTATATGTACTACAAATTCTTTATTCACTCATCTACTGATGGGAAGTTTAGCTGTTTCCATATCTTGACTATTGTAAATAACATTGCAAAGAACACAGGTATTCATAGTCTTTCAAATTAGTGTTTTGGGTTTCTTCAGATACATACTCAGAAGTGGAATCATAGGGTCCAATTCAACTAAATTTTTACAATACTCACTGAGAGGCCTGACCTGTGGTGGCGCAGTGGATAAAGCGTCGACCTGGAAATGCTGAGGTCGCTGGTTCAAAACCCTGGGCTTGCCTGGTCAAGGCACATATGGGAGTTGATGCTTCCTGCTCCCCCCCTTCTCTCTCTCCTCTCTAAAATGAATAAAAAAGAAAAAAGAAAAAAAAAGGAACAATATCCACTGAGAAATAATGTAATAAGCCATAGGTAAAAGGGTCAGTTCCACAAGACTACCCTCTACTTCAGTTGCCAATCACAAGTCCAGCTTGTTATTTGTGTTGTACTTCTGATCTATTGGCTATAAATCAGAGGTTGTTCTCATAGCTCCCTCCTTGGGTTCAATTCTTTGCTGGAGCAGCTCACAGAACTCAGAAAATCAGTATACTCTCTAGATTACCAGTTTATTATGAATGATATTAAAAGACAAGAATCAATAACCAGAAGAAGAGACACACAAGCAAGATCCCAAACAAAGGAACTTCTGTTCCTGTGGATTTTGAGGCCCAAGATGGCAGAAAGTGGAGGAATTCTGGTTCACCATCGTAGAAGCTCTCTAAACCTTGTATTTTGGGGATTTTATGGAGGCTTCATTACATAGGCATGATTTATTAAATCATTGACCACTGGTAATTGGTTCGACCTCGGTCCCTTACCCCTCCCGGAAGGTCGGTGGGTGCGATGCGATGGGACTAAAAATTCCACCTCTCCAATCACATGGTTGTTTCAACCATGA
Source organism: Saccopteryx bilineata (assembly GCF_036850765.1). Taxonomy (NCBI): domain Eukaryota; kingdom Metazoa; phylum Chordata; class Mammalia; order Chiroptera; family Emballonuridae; genus Saccopteryx; species Saccopteryx bilineata. Next base: position 8,441,475 of record NC_089502.1, on the reverse strand, counting down.
GGTTGGAAACCAGCTCTCCCATCCTTAGCTGTGGTACAAAGGTCATCTCATTAAAATAAACTCAGGTGTGGTTGAAAGGGGTTATGAATATCTAGACACCTTTTTCTGCTCTCATCACTTAGGAAATCCCAAAGATTTTAGGAGCACTGTGCTAGAAACAGGAGGAATACCAAATAAAGATTTATTATGAATCACAATATCACACCAGAAGAAAAATAAGGTCAGCAGTACTATTAAGAATGACACCAGGTGATTTATATCCTCAGGCAAGTCTAGAAGACACTGCCATTACCAGTTATTCACATATTAGGGATAATTAATTTAGGATTCTTTCTGGGAAAGACCTTTCATATAAAAAGAGAAATGAAACAGAACTTGGGACGAGGCTCCAGAATGGCAAACAAACTTCAGTCTGCATTACAACTGTGCCTGCAACTAGTATAGGCAAAACCTTTCCTTGATCTCCTGTCCTTGCCCTATGCTCTCAAAAACACTCTTGAGGCTATACGGCTTGTGGTGAATCTGATTTACCTGCCAAAGTCTTACAGAGAGGCCTTTACTGCCTCATTCCAATTGGCAATTTCCCAGGTTTTGAGAACAAGAGTCCCTTTAGGTCCCTTTCTTCAGAGTTCCCCCACCTCTCTTGGAAGACTTTTCTCACAGCAATTAAACACTTTGTCATAGTTTTCCTATTTGTATCTGAGGTGGTGAGGACTAGTCTTATCTACCTTTGCATCCCAAGATGGGGCACTGTGCCTTATGTACTGTAGATGTTGATATTGAGCTGCCCTGTGAAATTGTTTGCTGTCTGACTCACCTACTTGACTGGGAGCTCACTGAGGGCAGCCACAGTTCAACTCTGTATCCTCATGTCTTAGCCTCATGCCATGCACAGAATTATCAGTCAGCAAATGTTTGTTGAAGAGTGAATGGTCTCCTTTTTGGTAAAGCCCTCATTTCTGACATCCATAGAAAGGCAGTCTGCTAGGCTTAAGCATTGGCCATTTTGGGATTAAGACTCAGGGAGAATTTATGGCTTATAATCTCCATATAAACATGCTATTTTGGACCTGATATTACTTTGGAAAGGACTTCCTGTGAAGAGTGGGGAGTATTGCCTAGTTCTACCATTACCTTGAGTCAAAGCCTGGGGGTGGAAGATGTGGCTAAAACAGGGCTGACCACCAAGGTTTCAGCCACATTCTTATCCACTGAAAATGCAGAAACATGGCAAATCTAGGCATGCAAAGGTATTAAAGGTCATACCTTTAATTCCATTCTGTTTAGACGTATTGCATTGCTATTCCATTTGGGAAGCCTTTACCTAGAGTTCCTCTCTTCTTCATTCTTAACATTTTTTTTGGGGGGGGGGGAATTAGGTAATAAGAATCGTAACTGTGAGCATTTGGTTGCAGAACAGACAAGAAAGCCAGTTTTAATTAGAGTACTTTTTGCAAAAATAGGAACTGATTTCCATTGTCCCAGTATTAGCTGTATGACCTTTCTTCATGAGGGGCCTCAAATTTCATCCACCTGTACAATAAGGTTGCTGGACTACAATAAGTCTGTGGCATGCCTGGATAGAACTTTCCATTCAAGGTCTTGGAAATACACTTTCTCTTGCCCTGATTCCCCACTCAAACTTACTGAAAAATAAAACATAAAAATCGTTCTGGGTCCTGAATGTTTGGCTCAGCAGTAAAGCATTGGCCTGGAGTGTGGAAGTCCTGGGCTTGATTCCTGGTCAGGCAGGGCACAGAGGAGAAACAACTATCTGCTTCTCCACCCTACTCCCTTCTCTCTTTCTCTCTTCCTCCTCCAGCAGCCATGGCCCCAGGCACTGAAGATGGCTCCCTGGCCTAGCCTCAAGTGCTAAAATGGCTCGGTTGCTGAGCAATGGAGCAATAGCTCTATATAGGCAGAGCATCACCTCATAGGGAGCTTGCCAGGTGGATCCCAGTCAGGGTGCATGAGAAAGTCTGTCTCTTTGTCTCCCCACCTCTCATTTACTCACTTAAGAAAAAAAATGTCGAGCTGGAGACAAGATGGCGTTGGAGTAGGCGGACATACCAGCATCTACATCCCAGAACCAAAGTGGATTACAAACTAATTTTATGAACTATCATCTGGAAAAACCAACTTTGGACTAAACTAAGAGGACTCTTCAACCAAGGAACACTGCAGAAGCCACACCGAGACTGGTAGGAAAAGCGGAAACGTGGAAACGCAGAGAGGGCTGCCCAGCTCCTCGGAGTGAACGGCAGCAGGGAGAGACTCACGTGGCTGGAAGTGAGTTTAGCAGAGGGGGAAGGGTCCTGAACCCCAGGAACAAAGCCCCAGCCTGCAGCCCCAGAGACCAGAAGAGGCGTAAGGACAGTATTTAGCTGGAAACAAGTCAGGATACTGTTTGTGAGAGAGTCTGATTTCTCAGACCCAGGATCCTTCTTAAAGGGACTGCGCAGAACATCTCTCTCAAAAACAATCACCTGGGGCTCCTGGGGACAGGGGGAGAGAGGAGAGGACCACAGGAACAGGAAGAGAGTGTAATCTAGGAGGCACAGGGAGAAACATTTTGGGAGATAGCCACCCTAACACCTGGGACGAGTCACTCCCCAAAGCTGAAGTAAATATTTCCCCCGGAAACAGCAATACCAGCAAAGGGAAGCAGGAGAGAAGACAAACAAGCTTCCCCGCGGCATTCAGAGCAGAGTCGCATAGAAGGAGGGAGCTTTTGGGTCTACAGTAGTGAGTCTTAGGGTCCGAGCTGCAACGCCCCCACCCATGCGGCTGAGGGCGCACCGGAGAGCTGGTGGCAATGGGAGACAAAAGCGCGGTTCTGCTGGCAGGGGCGGAAGCCAGCTGGCCACCACTGGGCTCAGGTGTGAGCTCAATATTGCCTGGCTGGGGGAAGGAGGTGTGCAAAAGCGGTCAAATTCAGCTGCAGGCAGCCTGTAATCCAGCCTGCGGGAGAAGGGCGGGAACCCCGGAAAGGGTGAAGACAAGCCCCGGGGCAAGGGCAGAGGAGCACAGCCTTGCCCCTCCCGTGCAACCCAGGCTTGCGTTCTGACTTGGTAGCCGGCTACTCCCACGGGGGTGGAACCAAAAGCCCAGAAGAGGCGGAGTTCCGCTACGGAGCTGAGCTTGGGCACACAGCCCTGCCCGGCGGTACAGCCGAGGCTAGCAGCTGTTCCTTGAGTGGGCTCCTCCTGCAAGGGCAGGGCGAAAGCTCGGAAACAAGCGGAGACCCGCAGCTGAGCAAACGTGCTCGCCAGTGCCCTCAGGACCGAGCATAACGTCACACACGGGGGCGGGGCAAAGGCCAAGGACACCAACCCTTGTGCACCGGAGGACGTGATCACAGCCACTCCTGTGAAGAGAAAATGCGGAGGCAGAGAAATACAACACAAATAAACCAAGAGAAATCCCCAGAAAAGGACCTAAGTGAATCAGATATAACCAAATTACCAGATGCAGAGTTTAAAATAACGATTGTTAGGATGCTCAAAGATATTAGAACAACCATAGATGGCCATTACAAAAACCTAAATAAAGAGATAATAAATATAAAAAAGGATATTGAAATAATAAAAAATAATCAGTCAGAAATGACAAATACAATATCTGAAATAAAAAATACAATGGAAAGAATTAAAAACAGGATGGATGAAGCAGAGAATCGAATCAGTGAGTTAGAGGACACAATAAATAAAGGCACGGAAGCAAAGCAGAAAAAAGAAAAGAGACTCAAAAAGTCTGAGGAAACTCTAAGAGAGCTCTGTGACAACATGAAGAGAAATAACATCCGCATCATAGGGGTTCCTGAAGAAGAGAAAGAACAAGGGATAGAGACTTTGTTCAAACATATTATAGCGGAAAACTTCCCCCAATTAAGGCAGGAAAACATTTCACATGTTCAGGAAGCACAGAGAACTCCATTAAGGAGAAACCCAAAGAAACCAACTCCAAGACACATCATAATTAAATTACCAAAACTAAATGATAAAGAGAAAATATTAAAAGCTGCTAGAGAAAAAAAGACTATCACATACAAAGGAGCCCCCATAAGGATGACTTCTGACTTCTCAACAGAAACAATTGAGGCCAGAAGGGAATGGCAAGAAATATTCAAAGTAATGCAGAACAAGAACCTACAACCAAGACTACTTTATCCAGCAAGGCTATCATTTAAAATTGAAGGAGAAATAAAAAGCTTTACAGACAAAAAAAAAAAACTCAAGGATTTTACTGCAACCAAACCAAGGCTGAAAAAAATGCTAAGGGACCTGTTGTAAACAGATCAAAGGAAAAAAAGAATATAGAAAAAGAGAAAAACAGTATTAAAGAAAAAAAATGGCAATAAACAATTACATATCAGTAATAACCTTAAATGTTAATGGATTAAATGATCCGATCAAGAGACATAGGGTAGCTGCATGGATAAGAAAACAGGACCCATGCATATGCTGTCTACAAGAGACACACCTTAAATCAAAAGATGGACACAGACTGAAGATAAAAGGATGGAAAAAAATATTTCACGCAAATGGAAATGAAAAAAAAGCTGGGGTAGCAATACTTATATCAGACAAAATGGACTTTAGAACAAAGACCATAGTTAGAGATAAAGAAGGTCACTACATAATGATAAAGGGAGCAATCCAAAAGGAAGATATAACCATTATAAATATCTACGCACCTAATACAGGAGCACCTAAATATATAAAGCAGACTTTGATAGACTTAAAGGGCGAGATCAACAGCAATACTATAATAGTAGGAGATTTCAATACCCCATTAACATCATTAGATAGATCCTCAAGAAAGAAAATTAACAAAGAAACAGCAGACTTAAAGGACATACTAGATCAACTTGATTTAATAGATATCTTCAGAACCTTTCACCCTAAAAGAGCAGAATATACATTCTTTTCAAGAGCTCATGGTACATTCTCTAGAATAGACCACATGTTAGGGCACAAAAGCAGGCTCAACAAATTTAAGAAGATTGAAATCATATCGAGCACTTTCTCTGATCACAATGGCAAGAAACTAGAAATCAACCACAATAGAAAATTTGAAAAACATTTAAACACTTGGAAACTAAATAGCACGTTATTAAACAATGAATGGGTTAACACTGAGATCAAAGAAGAAATTAAAAAATTCCTAGAAACAAACCATAATGAGCATACATCAACTCAAAATTTATGGGACACAGCAAAAGCAGTCCTGAGAGGGAAGTTTATAGCATTACAGGCATACCTCAAGAAGCTAGAAAAAGCTCAAATAAACGACTTAACCCTGCATCTAAAAGAACTAGAAAAAGAACAGCAAGTAAAGCCCAGAGCTAGTAGAAGGAAGGAAATAATAAAGATCGAGCAGAAATAAATGACATAGAGGCTAAAGAAACAATACAGAGGATCAATGAAACCAGGAGCTGGTTCTTTGAAAAGGTAAACAAGATCGACGAACCTTTAACGAGACTCACCAAGAAAAAAAGAGAGAGGACTCCAATAAATAAAATTAGAAACGAGAGTGGAGAAATAACAACTGACACAACAGAAATACAAAATATTGTAAGAAAATACTATGAAGAACTGTACGCCAAAAAACTAGACAACCTAGATGAAATGGACAAATTCCTTGAATCATATAATTTTCCAAAAATCAATCTGGAAGAATCAGAAAACCTAAACGGACCAATTACAACAAATGAGATTGAAACAGCTATCAAAAAACTCCCAAAAAAGAAAAGTCCTGGGTTTGATGGCTTCACAAGTGAATTCTACCAAATATTCAAAGAAGAACTAACTCCTATCCTTCTCAAGCTATTTCAAAAAATTCGAGAGGAAGGAAGACTTCCAAACTACTTCTATGAGGCAAGCATAATTCTGATTCCAAAACCAGGCAAAGACAACACAAAAACAGAAAATTATAGGCCAATATCCCTGATGAACTTAGATGCAAAAATCCTCAACAAAATAGTAGTAAACCGGATCCAGCAATATATGGAAAAAATCATACACCATGATCAAGTAGGATTTATTCTTGGGAGGCAAGGCTGGTACAATATTCGCAAATCAATCAATGTGATTCATCACATAAACAAAAGAAAGGAGAAAAACCACATGATAATTTCAATAGATGCAGAAAAAGCATTTGATAAAGTCCAGCACCCATTCATGATCAAATCTCTCAGCAAAGTGGGAATACAGGGAACATACCTCAACATGATAAAGGCCATCTATGACAAACCCACAACCAACATCATACTCAATGGGCAAAAATTAAAAGCAATCCCCTTAAGATCAGGAACAAGGCAAGGGTGCCCCCTTTCACCACTCTTATTCAACATAGTTCTGGAATTCCTAGCCACAACAATCAGAAAAGAAAAAGAAATAAAAGGCATCCAAATTGGAAAAGAAGAAGTAAAACTATCATTATTTGCAGATGACATGATATTGTATATAGAAAACCCTAAAGTCTCAGTCAAAAAACTATTAGACCTGATAAATCAATTTGGCAAGGTGGCAGGATATAAAATCAATACTCAGAAATCAGAGGCATTTTTATACACTAATAATGAACTGTCAGAAAGAGAAATCAAAAAATCAATCTCCTTTACCATTGCAACCAAAAAAATAAAGTACCTAGGAATAAATCTAACCAAGGAGATTAAAGACTTGTACTCGGAAAATAATAAAACATTGATAAAAGAAATCAGGGAAGATACAAATAAGTGGAGGCATATACCATGCTCATGGTGAGGAAGAATAAACATCATTAAAATGTCTATATTACCCAAAGCAATTTATAAATTCAATGCAATACCGATTAAAATACCAATGACTTACTTCAAAGACATAGAACACATATTCCAAAAATTTATATGGAACCAAAAAAGAACACAAATAGCCTCAGCAATCTTGAAAAGGAAGAAAAAAGCTGGAGGTATCACACTTTCAGATATCAAGTTATATTATACGGCCATCGTACTCAAAACAGCATGGTACTGGCATAAGAACAGGCACATAGATCAATGGAACAGAACAGAGAACCCAGAAATAAACCCACAGCTCTATGGACAACTGATATTTGACAAAGGAAATAAGACAATACAATGGAATAAAGACAGCCTCTTCAACAAATGGTGTTGGGAAAACTGGACAGCTACCTGCAAAAAAAAGAAACTAGACCACCAACTTACACCACTCACAAAAATAAACTCAAAATGGATAAAAGACTTGAATGTAAGCCGTGAAACCATAAGCATCTTAAAAGAAAACATAGGCAGTAAGCTCTCTGACATCTCTTGCAGCAATATATTTGCTGATTTGTCTCCATAGGCAAGTGAAATAAAAGACAGTATAAACAAATGGGACTTTATCAAACTAAAAAGCTTCTGCACAGCTAAAGACAATAAGAACAGAATAAAAAGACAAACTACACAATGGAAGAATATATTTGACATAGCATCTGATAAGGGGTTAATAACCAAAATTTATAAAGAACTTGTCAAACTTAATACCAGGAAGACAAACAATCCAATCCAAAAATGGGCAAAAGAAATGAATAGACACTTCTCCAAAGAGGACACACAGATGGCCAACAGGCATATGAAAAAATGTTCAACATTACTAATGATTAGAGAAATGCAAATTAAAACCACAATAAGATATCACCTCACACCAGTCAGAATGGCGCTCATCAATAAAACAACACAGAATAAGTGCTGGCGAGGATGTGGAGAAAAGGGAACCCTCTTGCACTGCTGGTGGGAATGTAGACTGGTGCAGCCACTGTGGAAAACAGTATGGAGATTCCTCAAGAAATTAAAAATCGAACTGCCTTTTGACCCAGCTATACCACTGATAGGAATATACCCCAAGAACACCAAAGCACTGTTTGAAAAGAAGAAATGCACCCCCATGTTTATGGCAGCATTGTTCACAATAGCAAAGATTTGGAAACAGCCCAAGTGTCCATCAGAGGACGAGTGGATTAAAAAGCTTTGGTATATATATATACTATGGAATACTACTCAGCCATAAGAAATCATGACATAGGATCTTTTACAACAACATGGATGGGCCTTGATAACATTATACTGAGTGAAAGAAGTAAATTAGAAAAAACTAAGAACTATATGATTCCATACATAGGTGGGAAATAAAGATGAGACTCAGAGACATGAACAACAGTGTTGGGGTTACAGGGTGGGGGGAGGTGAGGGAGGGGGTTGGGGGAGGGGAGGGGCACAAAGATCATGGCTTTTCAGCATTTGCCATATTCCCCCCTTAATCTATAGTCAGACAACAAATATTTACGTATGGTGTTCCCACACTAAAGACTGCTGTCTTAGGGACAAATGCTGATAAACTATTTCAGCAGTTCCTCCTTCTTCAAAGACTTATATGTCAACATAGAGCTCCATGTCTCATAGGACATACTCAAGCTCACTCCATGCTCCCTGGAGCTTTAGCACAAGGGAATGCCCCCCCTTTTTTTAGTATTTTTTCTTTTATTTATTTATTTTTTGTGTTTTTCTGAGGATGGAGATGGGGAGGCAGTCAGACAGACTCCTGCATGCGCCTGACTGGGATCCACTTGGCATGCCTACCAGGGGGGAATGCTCTGCCCATCTGGGGTGTTGCTCTGTTACAACCGGAGCCATTCTAGTGACTAGGGCGGAGGCCATGGGGCCATCCTTAGTGCCCAGGGTGGCTTTGCTCCGGTGGAGCCTTGGCTGCGGGCAGGAGGAGAGAGACGAAGAGGAAGGAGAGGGGGAGGGATGGAGAGGTAGATGGGTGCTTCTCCTGTATGCTCTGGCCAGGAATCGAACCCGGGAATCCTGCACACCAGGCCAATGACTCTGACGGGACTATCATATCATGCTTTTTACTTAAAAAAAAAATTTACATTTCTTTTGAATGCTGATGAACAGGAGACACCAAATCTTTTTCACCTGCAAACTACTACCTTCTTTATTAGATCTAGCTAATAACACTGTTTTGTCTTTTTCCAAATAGCTCCAGATATATGGACAAGATTTATATAGGCGGATGAGGATCCTCAAACCCCTCAGCAAGATCTTCTGAGAATGGCTTTTAAGATACCTAGAGGCAGAAAAATCCCAATAGAGATCAGGGGAACTACCAGCTCTTAGGATACACCCTCAAAGGCTCCAACGCCCCAAAGGGGTCTCATAGGATCCCATCTGGATCCTGCTTCAATAGTGGAAAGGAAAATCATTGAGCTAAAACCTGCCAGGCTTACATGCCTCTGCTGTGAGGAATCAGGGACACTGGAAGGTGGGCTTCCCCCTCGCTCCTCTAAGGAAGGGTTTAGTCTCTTCCAGCCCTGCTCCAGCCACCTATGACCTAACCTTGCCCAGAAAGCTGGGGTTTGCCACTGAAGGCTGAAGGTGCCCAGAGCCGTCGGCCCCATCTACGATACTGTGGACGAGCCTAGGGTATTTCTTCCAAGAAGCAGGTAATCTGATCACATTTGCACAAGGGCCACTTAAGTATGTTTTGCCTGAATAGTCAGGTTTTTTATTCTTCCCTCAAAGATCTCTGTTGTGGGTGTTGATAGTCCTATTTCCTGCTGCTTTGCTTAATATATAGTGTTTCCTTTATCCCTCCTACCTCAATGCCCCACTCATATTTCAGACTGGGAACTACTCCTAATTTAGAGCTCTCTCTCTTCCTTTTGCCAACTTGTATTATGAATTTACCTTTGCCACGCAGCTTAGTGTATCCCAAGGTTCTCTTTACCATGGCACAGTCACAGAGTTCCAGGGAAAAGCAACCTGGTCTCAACTCTCCAGGCAGAGGAGAACAGAAGCTCCATAACCACGCATGCTGCAAATGGCTTTTTCCAGTCTACCTGAATCATTACCAGCTAGAAGCAGTGGTCATTGGGACTTGGATATGAGCTGCAAAGTATAGAATGGTGACAACAATTCCAGTGCCATGTGGACTTTTCCTGTGGGAAACTTTCCTGGACTCCTGCTCCCTGTGACAGCTCCTAACAGACTGAACTGTGGTTGGGTTGCATTTTTCAGGGATTTGGCATGGAGATGGGGCCAACTTGGTCTTGGTGAACATGTTAAGGACACTACTCTTTTATGGATTCTTGCTGTATTGGCCAAGAGTTTGCTTAAAGGCTTTTAATCACTGTAAAAAAAATAGAGGACTGGATGAAGAAGATGGGGCACATATACACCATGGTATACTATTCAGCTAGGAGAAATGATGACATCGGATCACTTACAGCAGAATGGTGGAGTCTTGGTAGCATTGTGCGGGGTGAAATAAGCGAATCAGAAAAAAACAGGAACTTCAGGATTCCATACATTGGTGAGACATAAAAGTGAGACTAAGAGGCATGGACAGGAGTGTGGTGGTTACGGGGGGTGGGGGGAGGGAAGGAGGGAGAGGGGGAGGGGGAGGGGTACAGAGAGAACTGGATGGAGGGTGGCAGAGGACGATCTCTCTTCGGGTGATGGGTATGCAACAGAACTAAATGACAAGATAACCTGGAAATGTTTTCTTTGAATGTATGTACTCTGATTTATTGATGTCACCCCATTAAAATAAAAATTTATTTATTAAAAAAAAGAGAAAGAGAAGGATCAAACAAGACACAAAACTAACAGAAAGCAAGATATAAAATGGCAATAGGGAACTCACAAGTATCAATAATTACACTAAATGTAAACGGATTAAACTCACCAATAAAAAGGCACAGAGTAGCAGAATGGATTAAAAAAGAAAATCCAACTATATGATGCCTACAGGAAACTCATCTAAGTAACAAGGATAAAAACAAATTCAAAGTGAAAGGCTGGAAAACAATACTCCAAGCAAATAACATCCAAAAAAAAGCAGGTGTAGCAATACTCATATCGGATAATGCTGACTACAAGACAGGAAAAGTACTCAGAGATAAAAATGGCCATTTCATAATGGCTAAGGGGACACTGAATCAAGAAGACATAACAATTCTTAATATATATGCACCAAACCAAGGAGCACCAAAATATATAAGACAGCTACTTATTGACCTTAAAACAAAAACTGACAAAAATACAATCATACTTGGAGACCTCAATACACCGCTGACGGCTCTAGATCGGTCATCCAAACAGAGAATCAACAAAGACATAGTGGCCTTAAACAAAACACTAGAGCACCTGGATATGATAGACATCTACAGGACATTTCATCCCAAAGTGACTGAGTATACATTTTTCTCCAGTGTACATGGATCATTCTCAAGAATTGACCATATGTTGGGCCACAAAAACAACATCAGCAAATTCAGAAAAATTGAAGTTGTACCAAGCATATTTTCTGATCATAAAGCCTTGAAACTAGAATTCAACTGCAAAAAAGAGGAAAAAAATCCCACAAAAATGTGGAAACTAAACAACATACTTTTAAAAAATGAATGGGTCAAAGAAGAAATAAGTGCAGAGATCAAAAGATTTATACAGACTAATGAAAATGACAATACGATATATCAGAATCTATGGGATGCAGCAAAAGCAGTGATAAGAGGGAAGTTCACATCACTTCAGGCATATATGAACAAACAAGAGAGAGCCCAAGTGAACCACTTAACTTCACACCTTAAGGAACTAGAAAAAGAAGAACAAAAACAACCCAAAAGCAGCCGAAGAAAGGAGATAATAAAAATCAGAGCAGAAATAAATGAATTAGAGAACAGAAAAACTATAGAAAAAATTAATAGAACAAGGAGCTGGTTCTTTGAAAAGATCAATAAAATTGACAAACCCTTGGCAAGACTTACCAAGGAAAAAAGAGAAAGAACTCATATAAACAAAATCCAAAATGAAAGAGGAGAAATCACCACGGACACCGTAGATATACAAAGAATTATTGTAGAATACTATGAAAAACTTTATGCCACTAAATTCAACAACCTAGAAGAAATGGATAAATTCCTAGAACAATACAACCTTCCTAGACTGAGTCAAGAAGAAGCAGAAAGCCTAAACAGACCTATCAGTAGAGAAGAAATAGAAAAAACCATTAAAAACCTCCCCAAAAATAAAAGTCCAGGCCCTGACGGCTATACCAGCGAATTTTATCAAACATTCAAAGAAGACTTGGTTCCTATTCTACTCAAAGTCTTCCAAAAAATTGAAGAAGAAGCAATACTTCCAAACACATTTTATGAGGCCAACATAACCCTCATACCAAAACCAGGCAAGGATGGCACAAAAAAAGAAAACTACAGACCAATATCTCTAATGAATACAGATGCTAAAATACTAAACAAAATACTAGCAAATCGAATACAACAACATATTAAAAAAATAATACATCATGATCAAGTGGGATTCATCCCAGAATCTCAAGGATGGTTCAACATACGCAAAACGGTTAACGTAATACACCATATCAACAAAACAAAGAACAAAAACCACATGATCTTATCAATAGATGCAGAAAAGGCTTTCGATAAAATACAACACAATTTTATGTTTAAGACTCTCAACAAAATGGGTATAGAAGGAAAATATCTCAACATGATAAAGGCCATATATGATAAACCATCAGCTAACATCATATTAAATGGCACTAAACTGAAGGCTTTCCCCCTTAAATCAGGAACAAGACAGGGTTGTCCACTCTCTCCACTCTTATTTAATGTGGTACTAGAGGTTCTCGCCACAGCAATCAGACAAGACAAAGAAATAAAAGGCATCCATATCGGAAAAGAAGAAGTAAAGGTATCACTTTTTGCAGATGACATGATCCTATACATCGAAAACCCCAAAGAATCCACAAAAAGACTACTAGAAACAATAAGACAATACAGTAAGGTCGCAGGATACAAAATTAACATTCAGAAGTCAATAGCCTTTCTATATGCCAACAATGATACAATTGAGAACGAACTCAAAAGAATAATCCCCTTCACGATTGCAACAAAAAAAAAATAAAATACTTAGGAATAAACATAACAAAGAATGTAAAGGACTTATATAATGAAAACTATAAACCATTGTTAAGGGAAATTGAAAAAGATATAATGAGATGGAAGAATATACCTTGTTCTTGGCTAGGAAGAATAAATATAATCAAGATGGCTATATTACCCAAAGCAATATACAAATTCAATGCAATTCCCATCAAAATTCCAATGACGTTTTTTAAAGAAATAGAGCAAAAAATCATCAGATTTATATGGAACTATAAAAAACCCCGAATAGCCAAAGCAATCCTAAAGAAAAAAAATGAAGCTGGGGGCATTACAATACCTGACTTCAAACTCTATTATAAGGCCACGACAATCAAAACAGCATGGTATTGGCAGAAAAATAGACACTCAGACCAATGGAACAGAATAGAAAGTCCAGAAATAAAACCACATATATATAGTCAAATAATTTTTGATAAAGGGGCCAACAACACACAATGGAGAAAAGAAAGCCTCTTCAATAAATGGTGCTGGGAAAACTGGAAAGCCACATGCAAAAGAATGAAACTGGACTACAGTTTGTCCCCCTGTACAAAAATTAACTCAAAATGGATCAAAGATCTAAACATAAGACCTGAAACAATTAAGTACATAGAAGAAGACATAGGTACTCAACTCATGGACCTGGGTTTTAAAGAGCATTTTATGAATTTGACTCCAATGGCAAGGAAGTGAAGGCAAAAATTAATGAATGGGACTACATCAGACTAAGAAGTTTTTGCTCAGCAAGAGAAACTGATAACAAAATAAACAGAAAGCCAACTAAATGGGAAATGATATTTTCAAACAACAGCTCAGATAAGGGCCTAATATCCAAAATATACAAAGAACTCATAAAACTCAACAACAAACAAACAAACAATCCCATAAAAAAATGGGAAGAGGATATGAACAGACACTTCTCCCAGGAAGAAATACAAATGGCCAACAGATATATGAAAAGATGCTCATCTTCTTTAGCTATTAGAGAAATGCAAATCAAAACAGCAATGAGATACCACCTCACACCTGTTCGATTAGCTATTATTAGCAAGACAGGTAATAGCAAATGTTGGAGAGGCTGTGGAGAAAAAGGAACCCTCATCCACTGTTGGTGGGAATGTAAAGTAGTACAACCATTATGGAAGAAAGTATGGTGGTTCCTCAAAAAACTGAAAATAGAACTACCTTATGACCCAGCAATCCCTCTACTGGGTATATACCCCAAAAACTCAGAAACATTGATACGTAAAAACACATGCAGCCCCATGTTCATTGCAGCATTGTTCACAGTGGCCAGGACATGGAAACAACCAAAAAGCCCGTCAATAGATGACTGGATAAAGAAGATGTGGCACATATACACTATGGAATACTACTCAGCCATAAGAAATGATGACATCGGAACATTTACAGTAAAATGGTGGGATCTAGATAACATGATACGAAGCGAAATAAGTAAATCAGAAAAAACCAGGAACTGCATTATTCCATACGTAGGTGGGACATAAAAGTGAAACTAAGAGACATTGATAAGAGTGTGGTGGTTACGGGGGGGAGGGGGGAATGGGAGAGGGAAAGGGGGAGGGGGAGGGGCACAAAGAAAACAAGATAGAAGGTGACAGAGGACAATCTGACTTTGGGTGACGGGTATGCATCATAATTGAACGACAAGATACCCTGGTCTTGTTATCTTTGAATATATGTATCCTGATTTATTGATGTTACCCCATTAAAAAAATAAAATTATTTAAAAAAAGAAAAAAAAAGAAAAAAAATGTCCTGTACTCCCCCCATACTCCACTACATGTATAATAACTAAAAATTACTAAATTAATAGTCAAACCCTTTTTTAAAATTGTCTGCTAGATATCAACCTTATGCATGAGTTATTTTTATTCTTTAAATAATGGGAGCATTTTCCCTGTACCAGGAGCTTGAGTTGGCCTTAGTGACACCAAGAAGAGCCTTTGACTTAGTGACCTTATGAGCAGATCTAAGAATGGTTTTTACCTTCTTTTGTGAATACCTATACACCTGTACTCTTTGCACCTGTTAGGTTACAACACTGTTACACAATGCTCTCTATTTGTTATGCTACAGAAAATTGACTTCGAAAAGGAGATGGTCTTAAAGGAAGCATAGCATTAAAGGAAAAGAAGCAAAAGTTAGGAATTCCTGTTAACTTCAGAAGATGACTGCAGAATAAGGCAGGTGAGGCAGTATGGTTTACTAGAAGAAGCATTGGGTTATGAGCTATGGAAACTGGGGTAAGTTGTTGAAATTCTCTGAGCTTAGATTCTTCATCTGTAAAACCTTCCCCTTCCTTCAGATGATGGCCTGAACATAACGCATGTTCGTAAAGAGGCTAGTGCATAGAAGACACTCAGAACACATTACTTATTATTATGAAGAATTTAAGAATTTGACAAAGAAAGAAATAAATTCCATGGACCACTGACACTAAGCAACTTCGTTGTAACAATTCAAAGGGAGTCCTCACTATCTAATGATGTTGTATCCCAGATACTGGCTCGAGTCACCGTAATTTCTAGCTCATATCTCAGCACTCACCAAAGGATTTTTATGTTTTTAAAGCTTCGCACACTCTCAGACACTCATGAATGACATTTTGGTTCTTTCCTGCATTAAATTCATATAAATTTTTTCATTTCTCACAAGAGATCCAGGCCACTTAACATTTTCTAACTCAGTAGCCTTACTGAAAATTCTAAGAAATGTTGGGGACGTACCACATCACGTCTTTGGTAGATTTCTGCTATCTGGCTGTATTCATCCTTTCACTATTTTCCTTTCCAAAACTTGTAATTCAATCCTTCATGATTAACTTCTTGGCTTCTCTCATAAACAGCAGACCAATCTAGGATTTTCTATCTAGTAATCTAGTAGGCGCTCAATAAAATAAACTTCTATGTAAAGCTTAAAATTGCACTAAGACATTTTCTTTTAGATTTTCTTTATTCATTTTTAGAGAGAGAAGAGTGAGAGAGATAGAAAGAGAGAGACAGAAGGGAGTAGGAGCAGGAAGCATCAACTCTCATATGTGCCTAGAGCAGGCAAGCCCAGGGTTTCGAATCAGCAACCTCAGTGTTCCAGGTCAACGTTTTATCCATTGCACCACCACAGGTCAGGCCTGCAGTAAGACTTTTGAGGTACCCTGTTGAGGGAAAATGCCAAAGGGCAGCACTAAAATTTCATTAAGCATTCAAGATGTACAACTTCTCACACTCATCTATTGATCTACTCACTTCACGGGCAAATTTGGAAAGCAGACTGAACTAATATACTTGAAAACTACGTTTTTAAGGTAAGCATGCACATGCCATAGCACATCTGGGAATGTTTCATCACAGAAGCACGGATTATTTCATTGACTAGGATGAGCAAGCCAAGGCAGGGAGATCCTGCAATAACACATACTTAAGATTTAGCTTGTATATAATTACACTTTAATTTAGCCCATATTATTTTGTACTTCAAAGGTAACCAGCCCTGTAATAGTTTTAAGTATTTTTCCAAATGATGACTGCAGAAAGCAGGTATACTATAGTTTTGTGCTGTAGTTTAAGAGCATGGTTAAGAGCCATTCAGATTTGGATGAAAACCTCATCGTTGACACTTGCTAGCTGTGTGTGACTTTGGGCAAGATTTACTATTGTAGCCTTAGTTTTTGTATCTGTAAAATGGGACACTATATAAATATTGAGGTTATCTGTATAACTCTACAAAATGCATTTTTAATGTTGGCTTTTGGAGTGAAATCAAAGTGTAGATACATATTTAGAGTCAGTAACTTTACAAAATAAATGAAATTCAACATTGAAAACACCTAAACTCCATGTAGAAGAAGCCAAATCTAGTTTAATTTGGTTAAACACAGCAAACAAGCTGCTAGTCTTTGAAGCAAAACCCCCAAAGAAAACCACATTTAACTAACAAAAACTAAGTTACAGATGATTATGTCATCAAAATACACTTTATTGGCCAATGGTATCTTAAGCTGGGATACTCAAGCTTGTGTTAACTGAATGTTCTCAGCAGTGATGGAGAGCCTGTAATTGCCTTTCCTTTGTGATTACACAGGGCCAAAGAGTTTTGCGTGCAGTGCTACTCTTCTGTGGTCTAATGCAAGCCTACAAAAAATAGACCAAAAAATCCCTCCCAAAACAAACAAAAATCCTCATTACTACAGCAATTTCCCCATCAGCAAATCAAACCACTTTCTTGGCTTTAGTCATCTACTAGTGCTGCAGCATTTTAGGTAAAATTGACAACAACAGAAGTGATTAGTTGTGTCATACTACCTTAAAAACCTCATGACACCTGCCTGGGTAGCTCAGTTTGTTAGAGCGTCATCCCAATGTGCCAAAGTTTCAGGTTTGATCTCTACTCAGGGCACACATAAGAATCAACCAATGAATGCATAAATGAGTATAACAGCAAGTTAATGGGTTTTTTCTCTCCTTTCCTTTCACTCTAAAAAAATCAATTAAAAATTTTTTTTAAGACCTCACAACAAACCAAGAGATTTTATGCAGATTAAAACTGTAGAGGCTCTGGCTGGTTGGCTCAGTGGTAGAGCGTCGGCCTGGCATGTGGAAGTCCTGGGTTTGATTCCTGGCCAGGGCACAGAGGAGAGGCATCCATCTGCTTCTCCACCCCTCCCCCTCTCCTTCCTCTCTGTCTCTCTCTTCCCCTCCTGCAGCTGAGGCTCCACTGGAGCAAAAGATGGCCCGGGTGCTGGGGATGGCTCTCTGGCCTTTGCCCCAGGCGCTAGAGTGGCTCTGGTCGCGACAGAACGACGCCCCAGATGGGCAGAGCATTGCCCCCTGGTGGGCGTGCCGGGTGGATCCCGGTCGGGCTCATGCGGGAGGCTGTCTGACTGCCTCCCCGTTTCCAGCTTCAGAAAAATGTAAAAAAAAAATTTTTTTAAACTGTAGAGATTATTCAGGTATAAGTAACAAATTTCTTTATTTTGTTTGGTTGGATGAGTATTTTAAAATATTTAAACCAAAAATAATCTTGGCTTTTTTTGGTCCCATTGTTAGTACTAATCTCAGAGTCTTTTTCGTTTGGTTGGTTGAGTTTTTGTGGGGTTTTTTTGAGAAAGAGAGAGAGAGAGAGAGAGAGAGAGAGAGAGACTGATTTGTTGTTCCACTTATTATGTATTCATTGGTTGAGTCTTGTATGTGTCCTGACCAGGGAATTGAACCCACAACTTTGGTGTATTGGTACAATGCTCTAACCATCTGAACTACACTGCCAAGGCCTTAACAATCTTTCTTTTAAATTCTTGTTCTGTTTATAACACTTAATATTGACTTTTCGCCACCGAATAGGTGTCCTGGTAAAAAGCCCCTACAATTTAAAATAACTCCAAAGGTTAGAAACTTGGTAAGTTCATTTCGAGGCGGCAATCATTTCCATCTCTTAAAAGTTATGGATTTGCACACTGCTTTGGGAAAGACATTCTTTTGTTCTGAAAAAACTGTCTGAGGTGTCCTTTAGTCTAACAATGTATAAGGCCATCAGTTTCTACCTATCCTACGCCATTCCATCCCCCATATCTTCATGATATGATTACCTTGCGGTCTTTATTTTTTTCCCAAACCTTAGCTGAATTTCAGAGGCATGAGTTTGATCCTCATAGAGGCCAGCAGGACTAAGTCTAGGGTAGGTTGCAGGTTTATTTTCAGAGGTTCTTTTCCAACTCTAATCCCCTCAAGTCATATATCCCCTCCCAAATATACTTCTCACCACAATACTCTGTTTCTTCTCTTGCTATTCGAAGTTCCACTCTTCCCCCAGCAAACAAAAACTTCCATCATGCCCTTTCTAGAATGGCTGTTATATAGCTATTACACTCCTTTATACCTTCAATGCCTTTTCTGAGCATTTTCCCACCTTTTTACCTTAATGGAAATCTGATTATCCTCTGAGGACACTATTTCCTTTACAGCTCTGTTGAATGATGCCTTGTTTGTCTCTCTACACACAATGTTCCATAGACTGGGAAGTAGGGTTGTTGTTCTTCACATTGGGGAATGCCACTTTTAAATCATTATTCTTTCCTTTGAAGCCCATACTGTTTATTTCTGTTAACACTTTCCCATTTTGGTCCCTGTTAATTACTGAACTTCTGGTCACTCTTCTGTATCCACTAGAGACCTTAACAGCAGGCTGTTAGTATTCATCTCTACCACAGCCTTGACATTCATCCTGGAGCCTTCAGTGTCCACATGGCTATCCCACCCATTGCCTTGGTCATTCTATCTCTTGACATATGACCCTCTTCTCGCCTCAGCCACTTACTTCAACAGTTACATCCTTGTAATCAACAGAAATTTATCTTATCAATAACCAAGCCTTGGATAAACCTCATTGGCTAAGAAACTGCCACTGTGCAAAGCTAACAGAAATTTATCTAAATTCAAAATTATATTTCCTGATCAAACTTACCATTATGTCATTTCCCCCTTAATTTTTCCAACTACTCTGTTTTGTTTTCGATGAAGACATTTGATTCACTGTCAACATTGATTATATTCCTCTTCTATGCTAAAAGAACCCAACATTTTCCCACTACCCACCTCTTAGGGAAAGTGACTTTACTCACCAGCTTAGTGGTAAATCCTGATTAATTTTTAAGGATTATTTTCTAATTGTGGTTCCTGGGAGTGCCTTTCCAAGGTCCCACAAGATCAAAACTATTTGTTTATAATAGTCATTATTCATCTTTTTTTTGTTTGTTTTACTGTGTGTATGTTTTCACTGATGATACAAAAACAATAGTGGGTAAAACTGTTGGTGCAATAGCACAAGTCAAGGTACTGGTATCAGATTGCACTAATAATCATTGTACTTTTCTTCACCACACACTTGAAGAAAGAAAAATAAAATCCTATTGTATATGAACAGGCAGTAAGAAGTATTAACTTTATTAAATATCAACCTGTGAAGTAGTGTCTTATGTTTCTTTGGATAAAAACCCAGACATGGAAGCCCTGGGTCATTAGGTAGTTCCATTTTTTGAGGAACTTCCATACTGTTTTCTACCTGAAACATTATTTCAAAACAACAAATGAATCCTTATGTTCATTGCAGTGTTACTTGCAATAGCCAAGTTATAGAAGCAACCCAAATTTCCATCAATAGACTAGTGAGTAAAAAAGTGAAATATTATTTGGCCATAAAAAATAATAAACCTAGTCCTGGCCAGTTGGCTCAGTGGTAGAGCGTCGGCCTGGTGTGCAGAAGTCCCAGGTTCTATTCCCGGCCAGGGCACACAGGAGAGGTGCCCATCTGCTTCTCCACCCCTCCCCGTCTCCTTCCTCTCTGTCTCTCTCTTCCCCTCCCGCAGCCAGGGCTCCATTGGAGCAAAGTTGGCCCAGGCGCTGAGGATGGCTCTGTGGCCTCTGCCGCAGGCGCTAGAGTGGCTCTAGTCACAACAGAGCGACATCCTGGATGGGCAAAGCATCGCCCCTTGGTGGCGTGCCAGGTGGATCCCGGTCGGGTGCATGCGGGAGTCTATCTGACTGCCTCCCTGTTTCCAGCTTCAGAAAAAATAAATAAACCTTATCGTTTGTGACAATATGAATAGACCTAGAGGATATTGTGATAAATTAAATAAGTCAGTCATAGAAAGATGAGTACCATCTTATATGTGAAATCTAATGAACAAAATAAGAAAAATTAAAACATTCATATACATACAACTGACTGTGGTTTCAGGAGAGAAGAGGGTTAGGAGGCTGGGTAAATAAATTGAAGGGAATAATAAATACAATTTGGATGTATAATTTCACTAATCCCTTAACCTTCTCTGATTCCATCAACTCATCCCCTTTTCTCTGACAGCTGTCCCTTTGCTCCCTGTGACCCTGCCTCTGCCACAGATAACAGGACAGCAAATCCCAGAAAGAAGGGAGAAAAGAGTTAGGGGGAAGAGGGAAAAAAGAGTGTAATGGGGGACATAAGGGTGGGGGGTGAAGGTGTTATATTTAGTGGGACAAGTGAATCTATGTTAACATAATAAATTAAAATTAATAAAAAATATCTAAAAAAATAAAAAAGAAACACAATTTTGTAGTTCCAAAATAGTCACAGAAATGTAAAGTATAGCATACAGAAGTCAATATTGTAATAACTATGTATGGTGCCAGGTGGGTATTGGAAATATCAGGGGAACACTTTGTAAGATATATGACTGTCTAACCCCTACGCTGTACACCTGAAACCAATACAAGATAATATAAAAAATAAATTGAACTTGAAAAAATAAACTAGACTAAAAAAAAGCTCAACCCTTGAGTAAGGTCTTCTTAATATTCTGTGTGACAAAATATGAAGTACACATAAAGCACTTCTGCATAAAAAAGTATGACGATCAACTTTCAGGCTAGATGATGGCACATGTAAACATGTTATTTGCATCCTCCTACAACCACATCAAAAATACAACTAAACTACAGAGCAACAACTATCATTCAGAACTGCTTGAAATCTAGGTGAATGGAAGTCCTACAACTAAGGATATAAAAAAGAAGCCACATCAAGACTGATAGGAACAATGGAGAAATACAAAGGGCTGGTCCTACACCCATGTATGGTGGATAAAAATAAGGAAGGATATCTCAGCTGCAGAGATCCCCCTTTAGGAGTGAGAGTCAGCCCTACACCAAGCTCTCCAGCCCAGGGTTCCAGTGCTGGGAAGAAAATCCCCATAAGTTCTAGCAGTAAAATGCCCTGGAGATTGTTGCTGAGTGAGATGGAGAGTGGCTGGAGTCCCAAGCAGTTCCTCTTAAAAGGCTCGTGCATGGACTTAGTTAGACTCACTGCTTCTGAGCTCCAGAGTTGGGACAACTGCTTGAAAAGCACCAGAAAAATACAAGGAAGAGCTGAATTATCCAGCATCAAGGCAAGACCTGAGGGGCAACTTTCTACCAGACAGAAGTGCTGGCAGAGGCTCTTTGATGATCAATCTCCCCCACAGGACTGGCAAGTGGGTGCCATATCTAAAACTCCATCAACCAGGCTCACATTGTTTTCCCCACCCAGGTGATTCCCTGAGACCCTGTCCCAATCAACTTTCCGGGCTACCTACGCTATTTTCAGTGGCTTTTCCATATGAATTACCTGTCTTGGCTCATGCTTCAGATTTTTCTAAAATCTCTCAAGGAAAGAGTATATGGTCTTAGCATGCCCCATTCCTCTCACAAAGTGCCACCAGTCCCAGAACTCATAGCAGCCTACCTTAGTTCACAGCTTGGCCTCACCTGGGAACCTCCAAGCCCACTATAAGTAACAGCTACTTTTAGATTGCTTTGTAGCTCATGCCATGTGGCCATTGGCAGAATACAAATAACAGTTAACCTTGGTTTGCACCTCCTAGGAAGCCCCAGAGTCAGTGCACCCAGTGGACAGCTTTAAACCATGTCAAATCATCACCACCCAACCACTTCCATAAGTGACACACTCAAGGAGTAGACTGAGTGAGCACCAAAGCCCTGTTGGAATAAGTTCTGCACAGCTGATCTTGCATGGTGGTTGGAGGTTGGTAGTCAGTAGTTGCAGCCAATCCTTGCAGCTGATCAACCTGGAGGTCAATACCTCTTATTGATGTGTCAATGACAATCAAGGCTCAACTACAATAGGAGGGTATACACAACCCTCATAGTGGGGTGTTGGAGGAAAGCCAAAGCACCGAGTGACTTTCTGTTCCCATCCTGAGAAGGTGAAGGTCGGGGCCAAGCATACATGACTGAAGGCAATCACGTCCAGGGAAGGCCTCAAGGATGCAATGCTTGGCCCTGCTGAAGCTTTCTGCAGGTCAGGAATCAGACAGCAGATGATGTGGTGTTATGTCTCAGAAAGGGCAAGAGCAATCTAAACAGTTTTTCAAAACTAAATGATAAAATTGTATACTGTATTCTGCTTGTTAGTTTCTCATGCATGATGTCATGTTTCTGCTTAGTAAATTGGATAACTGATCTCTCTAAGGCACCTCAATCCTGGAGAGATTGGGGTCTTCCACTTGTAATATTGTTGCTGCCTCATTCCTTTGTGGCTCCTCTTCATGAGACCCTGAATACTAACAACAGGGGTGCAACTCAAGTGCCCAGCTTTGGCGATCAAGAAGGTTGTGCCACTGGGCCTTATAGAACACCTATTAAATTAGGTCATTCTACCAAGCCTGGGAGAAGTCACAGCTCTAGCTAATACATATAAACACAAGGAGGCTGCCAAAATGAGAAGACAAGGAAACATGTCCCAAATGAAAGAACAGAACAAAACTCCAAAAAAAGAACTAAACAAAATGGAGACAAGCAGCCTACTAGCTGCAGAGTTCAAAACACTGGTTATAAGGATGCTCAATGAACTCAATAAAAACCTCAAGAGCACAAAAAAGGACCAGTCATAAATGAAGGGGTACATTAACTGAAAAGAAGAATAATTTACAAAGAATCAACAGTAGAGTAGATGAAAGTGAGAATCAAATTAGTGATTTGGAAGGAAAAAGCACCCAATCAGCACAACAAAAAAATTTTAAGAAAAAATGAAGATGGTGTAAGGAACTTTTGGTACAACTTCAAGCATACCAACATTTGCATTATGTGAGTTCCGGAAGGAGACAGAACAAGGGATTGAAAACTTATTGAAAAAATGACAGCCTGACCTAGAATACTGAAGGTGCTGGTTTGTAACCCTGGGCTTGCCTGGCCAAGTCACATATGGGAAGCAACTGTAAGATGATGCTTCTCCACTCCTCCCCTTGCCTTTCTCACACTCTCTCTAAAATCAATAATTAAAATATTAAAAAGAATACAATGGTCCTCATCTATCATGGGGACTAGGTTCCAGAAGCCCCCACGATAGGTGAAAATCCATGAAGTAGTGACCTTATATTTATTTTATTATTTATATATATTAAGGCTTTATAAATCCTCCCCATAATGTTATTAACCTTTCCCACACTCTTATAAATACTTCCTACGCTCTTAAACACTTTCTACACTCTAAAACCTACATAATTTTAACAACATATAAAATTATATATAGGTACTAACCAATGAGTACTAATATATTTTAATTAATATTTTTATATTGTTTTCAATTTTTTTAGTCTAGAAAAAGTTTTATTTTACTACAAAAATAATTAAAATAACAAGTACATAAAAATACCTATATTCCGCAAAATCCCACAATATAGTGAAAAATCCGCGATACAAAATTACAAAATGTAAAGTACAGCATAAGGAATATAGTCAATATTCTAATAACTATGCATGGTGTTGGATGGGTGGGAGATTTATCAGGATGATCACTTATTAAGCTATGGAATATCCAAACATTGGGGTGTACACCTGAAACTAAAATAATAATGTATGTCAACTGTAATTTAAACATAAAAAAGTTAAAAATAAAGTATGATGGTCATTTCAAAGCAATTAACTTGCTCAGTTGAGTTACAAACCAAACTTGCTGCTTTTTACATAGAACTCCATTTTTATTTGAAAGAAAGAGTTATTGACAAATTATTATTTAGACATAAGTATTTGGCATATTTTTTTCTTTTCTTTTTTTTTCAAGCTTATGTAAGGTTCATTAACAGTTATGTTCCTAAGTTTGCAGGAAGGTAATAAAAATATATGTAACTGTAGAAAAAATGTATTTTTTTTTCAGAGACAAAGAGAGAGAGTCAGAGAGAGGGATAGATAGGAACAGATAGACAGGAATGGAGAGAGATGAGAAGCATCAATCATTAGTTTTTTGTTGTGACACCTTAGTTGTTCATTGATGTGCCTTGACCATGGGGCTATATCAGACTGAGTAACCCCTTGCTCAAGCCAGCGACCTTGGGTCCAAGCTGGTGAGCTTTGCTCAAACCAGATGAGTCCACGCTCAAGCTGGCGACCTCGGGGTCTCGAACCTGGGTCCTCCACATCCCAGTCCGATGCTCTATCCACTGTGCCACCACCTGGTCAGGTGAAAAAAAAGTATTTTGATTTATAGTTTACAAAACCATTTTAGTAACATGTGCCCCAGAAAAATCTTAAGTTCAATCTTTTTTTCTTTTCTTTTTAAATTAATTTTAATGGGGTGACATTGATAAATCAGGGTACATATGTTCAGAGAAAACAGCTCTAGGTTATTTTGACATTTGTTTATGCTGCATTCCCATCACCCAAAGTCCAATTGTCTTCCGTCACCTTCTAACTGGTTTTCTTTGTGCCCCTTCCCTCTCCCAACCTCCTCCCTCTCCACCCCGTAACCCCCACACTCTTGTCCATGTCTCTGAGTCTCATTTTTATGTCCCACCAAGTTCAATCTTAATATTACAAAATATATTCACTTTGCTCATAGTTAACAAATAAGTACCAAAACCCACCAGCAGCACCCCTGCAAACACATTACAAAATTCATAGATTCCTATGACAATGATGATGATTTTTAGAAGCTTTTCTGCACTCAGAAGTTCAATTTCCTCCAATCCAACACTGCTAGTTGTGTGAGTGGTTATGGGCTGGACAAAGCAATTTAACGACCCCACCTTCTTTTTGATGACACTCTTAAATTCATAACTTCCATCCTCACAGGCAGCAATAAACCTTAGGAATGAAGTAATACTGCTCTGTACCAGCTTGAACGCTGCATATGGAGTTGACCTGAGTGATGGAACCTAGTTCATCGAGCTTCACAGGGCCAGTGAGTTCACAGGCGTGAGTAATGGAGGCCACATCCAAAATAGGCTTTGGAAGCAAGAGGAAAGTTTGCTCAACACAAACAATCCAACTCTGGACTCAGAGAGCATCTCTGAAGAAGAAGCTGTGAGGGGCAACCTTGCTGAGCACCTCCAGAACTTCCTGGTCCAGAACACATGAGGTCACACAGACTGGCGAGGTTTTGGGGAAGCAGAGTTATTTTCATCCTGCTTTTGCAGGGTAACATCAGTCACCATCAGCCAAATCTCTCTCTGCTACACAAGAAGCAAACTCTTTAGCTGGAGAATTTCTCTTAAGAAAGGGGGAATTGGAGGCTGTTAAAGCTTAGAAATAGGGTCTTCTTCAATTATATCAACTTGGCCCATATACGGATGAGCAGGGAGGATGTAACAGAAGCTCTTCACAGGTCTGGCAACGGCCAAGTGCTTTTAGAGGCATCACTGGAGGCCACATAGTATCAATTAAACTTGAAAGACCTGCTGTCCAATGTAGTGGCAGAAACATCCATAATTGCAAGCAAAATCTATTAGCCCATATTTCTTGATATAAACATTTTTTTAATTTAAAAATGTCTCCATATATATGGTAAATTCTGTCCCCTACTAAAAGAAATGATATTTGTCTTTCAATCTGTCAAGCTTAGCTAGAAAGTTCACGTGTCTCTTTTTTATAATCCTATGTTAATATGATAAAAAATTCAGGATGCAAAAATCAATTTAATAAGCATTATTAAATAATTTCACAAATATGCAGATTCTTGGATAAATGGTTTTAATTATAGATGGACATTTAGTGTGGGGAGATGAATACTGTGTATACACCAAAGAACTTAACAGAAGACGTGTTTGCACTGATTTCTGGTAACCAACTTGTTTTCTGTGAATCTTTAAAAACCGAATTCCAAATCTTCCAGCTCCTGGAAAAGGCTTTTCTCCTTTTGAATTTTCTTGAACTTATTTTTTTAAAGCTGTTTTTTATTTGTATTTTATTATTTCAATTGTTTGCTCTCCATTTCTTCCTTAGGTTCTTGATTTTTTTTCTTTTTTTTTCTGTCTAGCTCAGGTTCTCCAGAAGTTGACTGAGAGATAGTATTTTGTGCTGAGCTCTGTGGGACAGGAGTAGGTGCCAAATCTGTACTCTGTCAATTCTTGCTTCCTGCTTTGCAGCTTTCTTAGCCTCATGCTTCCTTTAATTTTTTTTAAATATTTATTTTTATTTAGGCAAATTTAACAGGGTGACATTGGTCAACTAGAGTACATAGATTTAGAGAAAACATCTCCACATCATTTGGACAGTTGATTATGCTGTATACCCATCGCCCAAAGTCAAATCATCCTCCATCACCTTATATGTGTTTCTGTTTATGTGCCTTCCTTCCCCTCCATCTGGTAACCACTGCACTCTGATCTATGTCCATGAGTATCAATTTTGTGTCCCACCTATGTATGGAATCATATAGTTCTTAGCTCTTTCTGATTTACTTATTTCACTAGGTATAATGTTATCAAGGTCCATTTATGTTGTCATAAATGATGCTATGTCATCATTTCTTATGGCTGAGTAGTATTCCATAGTATATATGTACCACATCTTCTTTATCCAATCCTTTATTAAAGGGCATTTTGGTTGTTTCAGTTGTTCCCATGTCTTGGCTACCATGAACAATGCTGCGATGAACATAGGAGTGCATGTGTCTTTATGTACCAATGTTTTTGAGTTTTGGGGGTATATACCCAGTAGAGGGATTGCTGGGTCATATGGTAGTTCTATTCTTAATTTTTTGAGAAACCATCATACTTTATTCCATAATGGTTGTACTACTTTACATTCCCACTAGCAGTGAATGAGGATTCCTTTTTCTCCACAGCCTCTCCAACACTTGTTATTACCTGTCTTGTTGATAATAGCCAGTCTAATAGGTATGAGGTGGTATCTCATTGTAGTTTTTTTTTAGATTTTACTTATTCATTTTTTAGAGAGAAAGGAGAGAGAGAGCAAGAGCAAGAATGAGAAAGAGAGACAGAGAGAGAGAGAGAGAGAGAAGGGGGGGAGGAGCAGGAAACATCAACTCCCATGTGTGCCTTGACCAGGCAAGCCCAGGGCTTTGAACCTCATTGTAGTTTTGATTTGCATTTCTCTAATAGTTAGTGAAGATGAACATCTTTTCATATATCTGTTGGCCATTTGTATTTCTTTCTGGGAGAAGTGTCTATTCATGTCCTCTTCTCATTTTTTTTGGGGGGGGATTGTTTGCTTGTTTGTTGTTGAGTTTTGTAAGTTCTTAGTATATTTTGGATATTAGACCCTTATCTGTGCTGTTGTTTGAAAATATCATCTCCCATTTAGTTGGCTGTCTGTTTGTTTTGTTGTCAGTTTCTTTTGCTGTGCAGAAGCTTCTTAGTTTGATGTAGTCTCATTCATTTATCTTTGACTTTACTTCCTTTATCTTTGGGGTTAAATTCATAAAATGTTCTTCATGACTAAGGTCCATGAGTTTAGTACTTATGTTTTCTTCTATGTACTTTATTGTTTTAGATCTTATATTTAGGTCTTTGACCCATTTTGAATTAATTTTTGTGCAAAGAGACAAAATGTAGTCAA
The DNA here is from genome assembly GCF_036850765.1 of Saccopteryx bilineata. Classification (NCBI taxonomy): domain Eukaryota; kingdom Metazoa; phylum Chordata; class Mammalia; order Chiroptera; family Emballonuridae; genus Saccopteryx; species Saccopteryx bilineata. The sequence continues at coordinate 8,413,138 of NC_089502.1, read as the reverse complement.
GTTTCATTCTTTTGCATGTGGCTTTCCAATTTTCCCAGCACCATTTATTTAAGAGGCTTTCTTTTCTCCATTGTGTGTTTTTGGCTCCTTTATCAAAGGTGATTTGACCATATATATGTGGTTTTATTTCTGGGCTCTTGGATTCTGTTTCACTGGCCTGTGTTTCTATTTTTCTCCCAATACCATGCTGTTTTGATTATCATGGCTCTGTAGTATAATTTAAGTCAGGTATTGTAATGCTTCTAGCTCCCCCCCCCCCCCGCTTAGGATTACTTTAGTCATTCAGAACTTTTTACATTTCCGTATAAACCTGATGATTTTTTTGTTCCATTTCTTTAAAAAATGACTGTAATTTTGATAAGAATTGCATTAAATTTGTATATTGCTTTGGGTAATATGGTCATTTTAACTATATTTATTCTTCCTATCCAAGAACAAGAATTTTTTTTTCCATTTTATTGTGTTTTTTTTTATTTCCTTTAATAATGCTTTGTAGTTTTCATCATAGAGGTCCTTTACAGTCTTTGCTGTTTATTCCTAGGTATTTTTTTGTTGTTGCTACTCTAAAAGGGATTATTATTTTGAGTTCATTTTCCGAAGTTTTATTGTTAGCATATAAGAAAGCAATAGACGCCTGTATATTAATTTTGCATCCTGCAACCTTACCATATTGGTTTATTGTTTCTAATAGCCTTTCTGTGGAGTCTTTGCGGTTTTCTCTATACAGGATCATGCCATCTGCAAAAAATAAAACTTTTAGTTCTTCTTTCCCAATGTGAATCCCTTTTATTTTTTTCTGTTGTCTGATTGCTCTAGCTAGAGCTTCCAGTCCTATGTTGAATAGAAGTGGAGAGAGTGAGCAGGCTTATCTTGTTTCTGATTTTAGGGGAAAAGTTTTCAGTTTTTAGCATTTAATATGATGTTATCTGATGGTTTGTCATAAATGTTCTTTATTATGTTGAGATATTTTCCTTCTATACTCATTATGTTGAGTGTTTCAAACATAAAAAGGATGTTGTGCTTTATCAAATGCCTGTTCTGCATCTATTCATAGGATCATATGGTTTTATTTCTTTGTTTTGTTGATATCGTGTATTATGTTAATTGTTTTACGTATGTTGAACCATCCTTGTGTTTCTGGGAGAATCCCACTTGATCATGATGTATTATTTTTTAATGTGTTGTATTTGATTTGCTAGTATTTTGTTTAGGATTTTTGTATCTGTATTCATTAGAGATATTGGTCTGTAGTTTTCTTTTTTTGTGCTGTCCTTGCCAGGTTTTGGTATGAGGATTATGTTGGCCTCATAAAATGTGTTTAGAAGTATTGCTTCTTCTTCAATTTTTTGGAAGACTTTGAGAAGAATAGGAACCAAACCTTCTTTGAATGTTTAGTAGAATTCACTAGTATATCCATCTGTCTCTGGACTTTTATTTTTGGGGATGTTTTTCACAGTTGTTTCTATTTCTTCCATGCTTATGGGTCTATTTAGGCTTTGTAATTCTTCATGATTCAGTCTAGGAAGATTGTATTGTTCTTGGAACTTACTCATTTCTTCTAGAGTGTTGAATTTGGTGGTATATAGTTTTTCATAGTATTCTACAATAGTCCTTTGTATATCTATAATATCTGTGGTAATTCCTCCTCTTTAATTTCAGATTTTGTTTATATGAGTCTTTTCTCTTTTTCCCTTAGTGAGTCTTGTCAGGGGTTTTCCAATTTTGTTGAGTCTTTCAAAGGACCCACTCTTCATTGTATTGATTTTTTTCTATAGTTTTTTGTTTTCTATTTCATTTGTTTCTGCTCTAATTTTTATTATTTCCTTTCTTCTGCTGGTTTTGGGTTGCTTTTGTTCTTTTTTTCCTACTTCTTTAAGATGTGATGTTCAGTTCTTTATTTGGGCTCTCTTCTGTTTGTTCATATAAGCCTGTAATGATATGAACTTTCCTCTTATTACTGCTTTTGCTGCATCACAGAGAATCTGATATGTCATGTTGTCATTTTCTTTTGTCTGTATATATATATATATATATATATTTTAAATTTATTTATTAAATTTAATGCAGTGACATTGATAAATCAGGGTACATATATTGAGAGAAAACATCTCTAGATTACTTTGACATTTGATTGTGCTGTATACCCCTCCCCCAAAGTTAAGTTGTCTTCTGTCACCTTCTATCTGGTTTTCTTTGTGCCCCTCCCCTCCCCAAACCCCTCTCTCCTTCTTCACCCCATCCCCCCTCCCCCAACCCCCCATCCCTGTTGCCATCACATTCTTGTTCATGTCTCTGAGTCTCATTTTTATGTCCCTTCTATGTATGGATTCATGTAGTTCTTAGTTTTTTTTCTGATTTAATTATTTCACTCCGTATAATGTTATCAAGGTCCATCCATGTTATTGTAAAGGATCCCATGTCATCATTTCTTATGGCTGAGTAGTACTCCATAGTATATATGTACCAAAGCTTTTTAATCCACTCGTCCTCTGACGGACACTTGGGTTGTTTCCAGATCTTCGCTATTGTGAACAATGCTGCCACAAACATGGGGGTGCATTTCTCCTTTTCCAGCCATTCTATGGTGTCCTTGGGGTATATTCCTAAAAGTGGGATAGCTGGGTCAAAAGGCAGTTCGATTTTCAGTTTTTTGAGGAATTTCCATACTGTTTTCCACAGAGGCTGCACCAGTCTGCATTCCCACCAGCAGTGCAAGTGGGTTCCCTTTTCTCCACATCCTCGCCAGCACTTATTCTGTGTTGTTTTGTTGATGAGCGCCATTCTGACTGGTGTGAGGTGATATCTCATTGTGGTTTTAATTTGCATTTCTCTAATGATTAGTGATGTTGAGCATTTTTTCATATGCCTGTTGGCTATCTGTATGTCCTCTTTGGAGAAGTGTCTATTCATCTCTTTTGCCCATTTTTGGATTGGATTGTTTGTCTTCCTGGTGTTGAGATTTACGACTTCTTTATAAATTTTGGTTATTAACCCCTTATCAGACGTATTGTCAAATATGTTCTCCCATTGTGTAGTTTGTCTTTTTATTCTGTTCTTGTTGTCCTTAGCTGTGCAAAAGCTTTTTAGTTTGATATAGTCCCATTTGTTTATCCTGTCTTTTATTTCACTTCCCCATGGAGATAAATCATCAAATATATTGCTCCGAGAGATGTCAGAGAGCTTACTGCCTATGTTTTCTTCTAAGATGCTTATGGTTTCACGGCCTACATTTAAGTCTTTTATCCATTTTGAGTTTATTTTTGTGAGTGGTGTAAGCTGGTGATCTAGTTTCATTTTTTTGCAAGTAGCTCTCCAATTTTCCCAACACCACTTGTTAAGGAGGTTGTCTTTACTCCATTGTATTTCCTTGCCTCCTTTGTCAAATATCAGTTGTCCGTAGAACTATGGGTTTATTTCTGGGTTCTCTGTTCTGTTCCATTGATTTATATGCCTGTTCTTATGCCAGTACCAGGCTGTTTTGAGTACAATGGCCTTGTAGTATAACTTGATATCAGGAAGTGTGATACCTCCCACTTTATTCTTCTTTTTTAAGATTGCTGAGGCTATTCGTGTTCTCTTTTGGTTCCATATAAATTTTTGGAATATGTGTTCTATATCTTTGAAGTAAGTCATTGGTATTTTAATTGGTATTGCATTGAATTTATAGATTGCTTTGGGTAATATAGACATTTTAATGATGTTTATTCTTCCTAACCATGAGCACGGTATATGCTTCCACTTGTTTGTATCTTCCTTGATTTCTTTTATCAATGCTTTGTAATTTTCCGAGTACAAGTCTTTAGTCTCCTTGGTTAAGTTTATTCCTAGGTACTTTATTTTTTTGGTTGTAATTGTGAAGGAGATTGTTTCCTTAATTTCTCTTTCTGACTGTTCATTGTTGGTGTATAAAAATGCCTCTGATTTCTGAGTATTGATTTTATATCCTGCCACTTTGCTGAATTCATTTATCAGGTCCAGTAGCTTTTTGACTGAGACTTTAGGGTTTTCTATATACAATATCATATCATCTGCAAATAATGATAGTTTTACTTCTTCTTTTCCCACTTGAATTCCTTTTATTTCTTCTTCTTGTCTGATAGCTGTGGCTAGGACTTCCAGGACCATGTTAAATAAGAGTGGTGAAAGGGGGCACCCCTGCCTTGTTCCTGATCTTAAGGGTATTGCTTTTAATTTTTGCCCATTGAGTATGATGTTGGCTGTGGGTTTCTCATAGATGGCTTTTATCATGTTGAGGTATGTTCCCTGTATTCCCACTTTGCTGAGAGTTTTGATCATGAATGGGTGCTGGATTTTATCAAATGCTTTTTCTGCATCTATTGAAATTATCATATGGTTTTTCTCCTTCTTTTTGTTTATGTGATGAATCACATTGATTGATTTACAAATATTGTACCATCCTTGCCTCCCCAGAATAAATCCCACTTGATCATGGTGTATGAATTTTTCCATATATTGTTGGATCCGGTTTGCTAATATTTTGTTGAAGATTTTAGCATCTAAGTTCATCAGGGATATTGGCCTATAATTTTCTTTCTTTGTGTTGTCTTTGCCTGGTTTTGGAATCAGAATTATGCTCGCCTCATAAAAGGAGCTTGGAAGTCTTCCTTCCTCTTGAATTTTTTGAAATAGTTTGAGAAGGATAGGAGTTAGTTCTTCTTTGAATATTTGGTAGAATTCTGTTGTGAAGCCATCAGGCCCTGGACTTTTCTTTGTTGGGAGTTTTTTGATAACTGTTTCGATCTCCTTTGTTGTAATCGGTCTGTTTAGGTTTTCTGATTCTTCCAGATTGATTTTTGGAAGATTGTATGTTTCAAGGAATTTGTCCATTTCATCTAGGTTGTCTAGTTTTTTGGCATACAGTTCTTCATAGTATTTTCTTACAATATTTTATATTTCTGTTATGTCAGTTGTTATTTCTCCTCTCTCATTTATAATTTTATTTATTTGAATCCTCTCTCTCTTTTTCTTGGTGATTCTAGTTAAAGGTTCATCAATCTTGTTTACCTTTTCAAAGAACCAGCTCCTAGTTTCATTGATCTTCTGTATTGTTTCTTTAGCCTCTATGTCATTTATTTCTGCTCTGATCTTTATTATTTCCTTCCTTCTACTACATTTGGGCTTTACTTGCTGTTCTTTTTCTAGTTCTTTTAGATGCAGGGTTAAGTTGTTTATTTGAGCTTTTTCTAGCTTCTGAAAGTGTGCCTGTAGTGCTATGAACTTCCCTCTCAGCACTGCTTTTGCTGTGTCCCATAAATTTTGAGTTGTTGTATGCTCATTGTCATTCGTTTCTAGGAATTTTTTTATTTCTTTTTGATCTCATTCTTAATCCATTCATTATTTAACAACCTGCTATTTAGTTTCCATGTGTTCGAGAATTTTTGAGCTTTTCTGTTGTGATTCATTTCTAGTTTCATGCCGTTGTGATTGGAGAAAGTGTTTGATACGATTTCAGTCTTCTTAAATTTGTTGAGAGCACTTTTGTGCCCTAACATGTGGTCTATCCTAGAGAATGTACCATGAGCACTTGAAAAGAATGTATATTCTGCTGCTTTAGGGTGAAAGGTTCTGAATATATCTATTAAATCGAGTTGATCTAGTGTTTTCAATAAGTCTGCTGTTTCTTTGTTAATTTTCTTTCTTGAGGATCTATCTAGTGATGTTAGTGGGGTATTGAAATTCCCTACTATTATGGTATTGCTGTTGATCTCGCCCTTTAAATCCATCAAAGTCTGCTTTATATATTTAGGTGCTCCTATATTAGGTGCATGGATATTTATAATAGTTATATCTTCCTGTTGGATTGCTCCCTTTATCATTATGTAGTGGCCTTCTTTATCTCTTACTATATCCTTTGTTTTAAAGTCCAATTTGTCTGATATAAGTATTGCTACCCCAGCTTTTTTTTTCATTTCCATTTGCATGAAACGTTTTTTTCCATCCTTTTACCTTCAATCTATGTGTGTCTTTTGTTCTAAGGTGTGTCTCTTGTAGGCAACATATGTATGGGTCCTGTTTTCTTATCCACGCAGCTACCCTATGTCTTTTAATTGGATCATTTAATCCATTTACATTTAAGTTTATTATTGAGATGTAGTTGTTTATTGCCATTTAAAGGTGTATTCTTTTTTTTTTTTCTTGCTGTATTCTTTCCCCACTTTGATCTGTTTACACCAGGCCCCTTAATATTTCCTGCAGCATTGGTTTGGTTGTAATGAATTCCTTGAGTTGTTTTTTGTCTGGGAAGCTTTTTATTTCTCCTTCGATTTTAAACGATAGCCTTGCTGGATAAATTAGTCTTGGTTGTAGGTTCTTGTTCTGCATTACTTTGAATATTTCTTGCCATTCCCTTCTGGCCTCAAGTGTTTCTGTTGAGAAGTCAGATGTCATCCTTATGGGGGCTCCTTTGTAGGTGATAACTTTTTTTTCTCTTGCAGCTTTTAATATTTTCTCTTTATCGCTTAGCTTTGGTATTTTAATTATGATGTGTCTTGGTGTAGGTTTCTTTGGGTTTCTCTTTAATGGAGTCCTCTGTGTTTCTTGAATTTGTGAGAGTTTCTCTTGCATTAATTTAGGGAAGTTTTCAGCTATGATATGATTGAACAAAGTCTCTGTCCCTTGTTCTTTTTCTTCTTCTTCAGGAACCCCTATGATGCGGATGTTATTTCTCTTCATGTTGTCACAGAGCTCTCTAAGAGATTTCCTCTTACTTTTTGAGTCTCTTTTCTCTTTTCTTCTCTGCTTTCGTGCCTTCATTCCAGTTGTCCTCTAACTCGCTGATTCAATCCTCTGCTCTATCTATACTGTTTTTAATTCCTTCCATTGTGGTCTTTATTTCTGATATTGTATTTGTCATCTCCAACTGATTCTTTTTTATACTTGTTATTTCTTTATTTAGGTTTTCAAACTGCCCCTCCATTGTTGTTCTAAGATCCCTAAGCATCCTTACAATCATTATTTTGAACTCCGCATCTGGAAGTTTGATTATTTCCATATCACTCAGTTCATCTCTCGAAGGTGTCTCTTGTGGTTTCATTTGGATTGCACTCCTTTGTCTTCTCATCCTCTTTTTTTGTTTTGTTTTATTTGTAGAGTTGGTTGAGTCTAGGCTTGGTGTTGTCTGCCTTCAGTTTTCAGTTGTGTTATTTCTAGGTCTTCTTGGGTTGGTATCAGCTGTTATCTGTAATTCACTTTCGGATTTGGGCAGCTTTGAAGTCTTGATTTGTTTGTTTTCTTAACAGGTGATAGTCTTATTTACTGATCTCAGCAGGAGGCTTCCTTGAAACTGTATCCAGGAATGCGGTGGGTGTAACCTGAGACTCTGAAGGCCTCTTTAGCCAGCTAGACTCACTGGGGGCAGGATGTTTTCTCAGCTTCAGTAGGGGAAGGTGTATCTCAGATCTCCATGGGGACCTGAGTTACTGCCCCTCCTCCCCACTTCTAGTTTTCAGCTGTGTCTTGTTGCACTGATTGGAGCTGGAGAGATGTCTGGAGATCTCTGATCTGGAATCACTTCAGCTCTGTTTTGTGAAAGTTTCAGTCCCTCCCCCAGCTATGGCCGCCTCCACACGGATGAGTCAGCCTTTTTAGCTCCTCTCCTGCATTCCTTATCCCCTCACAGTCTGTCCCTCTCCCTGTCCTCTCCACCTGGGAGATAAGCTGGTCCTTAAGGCACCTTGCTCCCTGGTCGCCAGGCAAGTGGCTGTGAGCAGTAGTTTCTGCTCCCCTCCCTCCGAAATCCTCTCTGGGCTCTCAGCCCCACCCCACCCCCTTCATTTTTCATGCTGATTTTTCCTAAATTGATTTGTATTCCAGTTTGGTGGTGAGACCTGGGCGTCTGTGCATTCTCCTACTCTGCTGCCATCTTTTTTCTCCTGTATATATATTTTTAATCTCTGCTTTTATTTCTTCTTTGACCCAGTCATTTTTTAGAAGTATGTTTTTTAACTTACACATTTTTGTGAGTTTGGTTTTTTTTTTTTTTTTTTTGCAGTTGAATTCTAGTTTCAAAGCCTTATGGTCATAGAATATGCTTGGTATAATTTCAATTTTTTTGAATTTGTTGATGTTAGTTTTGTGGTCCAGCATGTGGTCCATTCTTGAGAATGTTTTATATACACTAAAGAAAAATGTATACTCTGACATTCTGAGATGAAATGTCCTGTAGATGTCTATTATCTCTAGTTGTTCTAGTGTTTCATTTAAGGCCAATGTTTCTTTATTGATTTTCTGTTTGGATGAATCATCTAAAGACAACAATGGTGCATTGAGATATCCAAGTATGATTGTATTTTTGTCAGTTTATATTTTTAGATCAATTAGTAGATGTCTTATATATTTTGGTGCTCCCAGGTTTGGTGCATATATATTAAGAAGTGTTATGTCTTCTTGATTCAATGTCCCTTTTATCATTATATAGTGACCATCTTTGTCTTTGATTACCTTTGCTGTCTTGTAGTCAGCATTGTTAGATATGAGTATGGTGACACCTGCCTTTCTTTGGATGTTATTTGCTTGGAGAATAATTTTCCAACCTTTCACTTTGAGCCTATTTTTATCCTTGTAACTTACATGTGTCTCTTGAAGGCAGCATACAGTTGGGTTTTTCTTCTTGATCCAATCTGCTACTCTGTGCCTCTTTATTGGTGAGTTCAATCCATTTACATTTAGTGTAATTATTGACACTTGAAGATTTCTTATTGCCATTTTATATACTACTTTCTGATAGCTCTGTGTCTTTTTTATTTCTTCTTTTTTGTTTTTCTGTCATTTGTTTTTGTTTGGTGGAATTCCATACTTCTATCTTCTGTTTCTTCTTTTTTTTTTTTTTAAGCTATGTGTTTCAGTAGTGGCATTTTCAGGGTTGGTTACCATTAGCTTATTAAAAGAAAAATTATCATATTGATTAGAGTTCATTATCTCATGAGTGCTTCTGCACGCCATCCTCCTTTGCCACTGCTGATCTTTATCTTCTCCCCTTTAATGTTATTGTTGTCACAGATTATTTTTGTTTTTATTGTGGTCTTGTTGAAGATTTTACTTGTAGTTTTGTTTTGTTCTTTGTATCTGGTCAAATAACCTACTTTAGTATTTCCTGTAGTGGGGGTTTTCTAATGATATATGTCCTCAGTTTCTCTATTTCTGTAAATGTTTTTATTTCCCCCTCATATTTGAAGGATAGTTTTGACAGATATAGTATTCTTGGCTGGTAGTTTCTTTTCCTTCAATACTTTAAATGTTGGCGTCCACTCTCTTCTGGCTTGTAGAGTTTCTGCTGAGAAATCCTATGATAATCTAATGGGCCTTCCTTTATATGTTATATTTTTCTTTCCCTAGCTGCCTTGAGGATTTTTTCTGTTATTGACTTGTGATAATTTCATTATGATGTGCCTTGGAGTAGGTCTGTTTGGGTTGGGGAAACTTGATGTTCTGTTTGCTTCTTGGATTCAAGGCTCCAACTTTTTCCACAGGCTTGGGAAGTTGTCATCCGTCATCTGTTTTAATATGTTTTCCATTCCCTTTTCCCTCTCTTCTTCTTCTAATATAGCCATTATTCTTATATTGCTCTTTCTGATGAAGTTGGACAATTCTTGCCGGGCTTTCTTATTCTTTTTTTTTTTCGTATTTTTCCGAAGCCAGAAACGGGGAGGCAGTCAGACAGACTCCTGCATGCACCCGATTGGGATCCACCTGGCACGCCCACCAGGGGGCAATGCTCTGCCCATCCAGGGCATCACTCTGTTGCAACCAGAGCCACTCTAGCATCTGAGGCAGAGGCCACAGAGCCATCCTCAGTGCCCAGGCCATCTTTGCTCCAATGGAGCCTTGGCTGCGAGAGGGGAAGAGAGAGACAGAGAGGAAGGAGAGGGGGAGGGGTGGAGAAGCAGATGGGTGCTTCTCCTGTGTGCCCTGTCTGAGAATCGAACCCAGGACTCCTGCATGCCAGGCCGATGCTCTACCACTGAGCCAACCGGCCAGGGCTTTTTAAAAAAATTTGTGAGTCTCCCTCTTCTTCTCTCTGTAATATCTCTAGTTGTCTGTCCTCAATGTCACTAATTCTTTCCTCTGCCTGCCCTGTTCTATTAGCTAAGCTTGTTACCTCATTTTTCAGTTCATGTATTGGTGTATTCATCTGTGTTTGGTTCCTTTTTATAGTTTCAATTTCCTTAGTGAAGTACTCTTTTTAGTTCATTAAGTTGTTTTTGGAGATCACTAAATTGCCTTTCAATCTTTTCTTGTATCTTATTGAGTACTTTTAGAACTTCAGTTTTGAAGTCATTTAGCTCTGTGGTTTCCATGTAATTGAGATTTTTTGGGGGGGGAGATTTTTCATTATCTATCTGAGCTACGTCTCTGTCTTGTATATCCATATTTGATTTCTTTTTTCTTGATGGCATTTGATAGTGGTATTGTTAATAATGGTAACAATAGATAACTTTGTCTATCTGGTGTGTGTATATTTCAAGTTTATCTGAGGTTTTTTCTTTGTGTATAGTTGTAGAATTTCTTGAAATTTCAAGGGGAGTGATCAGGAGTATCTCTCACACTGCTATTTCTCTGACATCACTCTGCCAGCATATTTTTTTTCATAAATGAAAGAAGTGGGCTTGTACTTAAAAAGAGTAATATTGGTTCTCAACAGCTGTCACCTGTTACAAGTGTTCCTGACATATCAAGAAGAATCAGGATGAAAATCAAAAAGTGTACATTAGATGTAGAAACATGAAGGTCTTACCAACATTCTCAAAAGATTTCAGTAAATGGTGGGTGTGGAATAAAGATAAAAGTAAACCAAAAGATGAGTGGAAAGTAAAAAAAATGGAAGCAGTGAGAATTGACAACTCTGGAGAAGTTTTGCAATGAAGCAGAAAAATGATAACTGGAAGGAGAATTGAGGTCAAGGAAACTGTTCTAAAGATTTGAAAGTCTTGAGCATGTATAAATAATGATGGGATAGAGAAAACAGAGGCAGTGACTAAAGGTACAGAGAGAGGAAATAGTGGGCAAGATTTAGGAGAAGATGTTGGGATTTAGATCTTAGTTTATGATAGTGGTAGTGATGGTAGTGGTGGTGGTGGTAGCGGCAGTGGGGTGGTGTATGTTTGTGTGTTGGCTGGGTAGACGTAGTAAAAATTTTGAAGAAGATGGAGAAAGTATAAAATTGTCATTGCAGAAAGTGAGAAAACAAATAGTCCAGAGAAACAAAATAGTCCTGTCAGGTATTGTTGATCTCATCTATTCCCATTACATCTACCATTTTATCTTTAGTCTCTGCATTTCCTCTTACATCCAGGCTCACATATCTAATTGACCATTGGATATCTTCACTTGGGTATCATACAGGAATTTTAGTCACCATATCCAAAATCAAACTCAAGCTTTCTCCCAAACCAGGTCTACTACTCGTGTTTCTTATTCCAGTGAATGATACCATCCTCCATCTTTTAAAAAAATATTTTAGAGATAAAAAAAGAACAGCAAGAGAAAAAAAATGAGTTGTTGCCCCACTTATTTTTGCATTCATTGATTGAGTTCTTATATGTGCCATGACCAGGGATGAAACCCACAATCTTGGCATATCAGAACACTTTAACCAACTGAGCCACCCAGCCAGGGCCACCATTCTCCATCTTGCTACAGAAAAGAGAATTTTAAGAGTCACACTTGTTTTATCCATTGTCCTCACTCTTTCTATTCCATCTATCACCAAATATGATTGATTTGATTTCTTTAACATATCTTAAATCTATGCAAATCACCCATTGTCCTACTACTACCATAGTTCAGGCCAGTATGACCTTGCATCTGGACTACTGCCATATCCTTCTACCTGTATCTCTTACCTTTTTATTCATTTTTCCGTAGGCAGAGTGATCTTTTTCTAAGGCAAATATCATGTCACACCTCTGTTTAAAACCCATCAATAGCTATTAATTGCCTGCAGGATAAAGAATAAAACAATAACTCTTCTTCTATTCCACTTCCACCTTCTGTCAAACAGCTCATATTTCCAATCTCCTCATCTTGTCCTACGTTTTTCCCTCACAATACTTTTCTCCTTCTAACAGTCTATAAACTTTATAACAACTGTCATTTATTCTGTCTCCCCTCCTTTAAAATGAGATCCCCTCCATGAGGCAATGCATCTTTGTTTTATGCACAGATATATACCTGTTATGGGCTGAACTGTGGCCTCCCAAAAATTTGTATGTTGAAGTCCTAACCTCATGTTGAAGTACCACAAAAGATGATTATATTTGGAGAGAGGGCCTTTGAAGGGGCAATTAAATTATAAAATAAGGTGACATAGGTGGACCCTAATTCAATATGACTGGCACCCTTATAAGATGAGGAAACTAGGACAGAGACACACACAGAGGGAAGACCATGTGAAGACACAAGACAGTCATCTACAAACCAAGGAGGGAAGCCTCAGAAGGAACCAATCCTGCTGACATCTTGACTTCCAACTTCTAGCAAATGTGAGAAATTAAATTTATGCTGTTTAAGCCCCCCCATCCCGGCTGTGGTATTTTGTTATGGTAGCCCTAGCAATGAATACAATCTAGAACAACTCCTGACACATACTAAGCATTCAGCAAATACTAACTAACAGAATAGGTGAATGTGAAGCCCTGCATGCTCTGGCTTCTTTCCTTTCTTATATCATCTGCTACTTTTTCTTATGAACTCTCAACTCATTCAAATAGGACTTTACTGTATTATTCAAACATGTCATACCTTGCCCCTATCAGAAAATTTGTACATTGTCCTCTCTACCTGTAGTGTTCTTGGTTTCCAACCCATTAACCCTCCCCCCACATCAGCATCACAATTTCCCACTGCTCATTCTTCAGGTCTCAAATTCAAGTAAAAAATACTTTTCACCCTGGTCAGTAGCTTATTTGGTTAGAGCATCAGCCCAATAAGACAAGTTGTGGGTTTAATTCTCCGGTCAGGGCACATACACGGATCAACCAATGAAGGCATAAATAGGTGGAACAACAAATCAAGGTCTATCTGTCTGTCTCTCTCCCTTCCTCTTTCTCTAAAATCAATCAAGAAACAAAAGATAACTTTCAAACAGATTAAAATTTAATAAATCTACAATAATCTGCAATTATTTAAAGTGTGCACTGTGGTAAGTTTGTACATCCATGAAACCATCACCAAAATCAAGATAATAAACATATAAATCACCCCCTGAATTTTCTCATGAGCCTGTTTAATCCCTGTCTCCCCTCCTTATCCTACTCTGCAATTAACCCTTGATGAAATTTTTGTCACTAAAAATTAGTTTACATTTTTAAACCCCTTCATTGAGGCATAGTTGACATGTAAAAAAGCTGTACATATTTAATATATAAAGTTTGAATTTTTAGCATTTTTCATAAATGGAATCATATAGTACAGGGGGTCTTTGGTTTTTGACAGTCTCGACATATGATGTTTTGAATTAACGACACCCACTCTCAAAGAAACTTAAGATATTGAGACATGAATGTTTCGGCTTACACTTGTTAGCATTGTACATATGGACTATGTGGATGAACTAATTTGGTTGCATGCGGGTATGAGTGAGGGAGTTGGCATCCCCAGTACGCTTACCTACACCATTTTAGACTTAAAAGGGCAAGTGTTCCATTTGTGTTGCTCTGGTAACTTTTTTGGCCCTTATTATGGCTCCTAAACTGTATTAGGATAGGAAAGTGACTTAGTCTGGGGTGTGTTTCGACTTAAGTCACTGTCATAGGAATGAAACTGTGTTGTAAACCAAGGACTGGCTATACATCCTTTTTATTTTTGTCTGGCTTCTTTAATTCAGAATAATGATCTTGAGATTAATCTATGGTGTTGTATGGGTTGATAGTTCATTTCTTTTCCTAAGTAGCATTCCACTGTATAGATGAAGCAAAGTTTGCTTTATTTATTCACCACTTGATGGAGACTTGGGCTGTTAATACTTTGCAGCTATTACAAATAAAGCTGCTATGAGCATTTGTGTCAAAGCAACTTTAATTTTATTATTTTTGCCGGGAAATATTTTCTGTCTTCTGGATTAAGTTATGTTCTCCTGTTCTGCTCTGTCATGTATTCATTTCTTTTTTCTCTGTAAGTGTGTTTTTGCTTAGAGCCAATCTTGTGTTAGTTGGGAAGATTGATTTTTGATAAATCACTCCAGAAAGAGTGAGAAGCACAGTGAGACAAGCATAATGAATTTTTCTCTTGAGTAGGATGGAGATAAGGGGAAAGAAAAACAAAACGTTTCGATTTGTGTTATAATTTGACAAATACATGTTATTTGAACAATTTCTAGTGTATCAGGATTTTCTTTTGAGAATTGGTAAGAGATAACATCAATTTAACTACATTTTCTTTTTAAATCAAAAGGATCTAGTGGTGTAATTTCTGCTTCTTATGTAACTTTATATATCCTTTATCCAAATACCCACTAGCTAAGATCTTCTACTCAAACTGTTCTCCTTTTATTCTCTCCCCTGAAACAAATAAACCCCATTTCTTTTCATTATTCTAATTTCTTCCTCTCCAAGCACTTTTTCCACCTCCATTACTGGCTGCTAGATTTGATCCAGAAGCTCAGAAGCTTCCAACTTAATGAAGGTGAGAGACTCACCCAGTAGCCTGGCTCAAGTTCCAGGCATACAGAGTCTTGTTTCCAACCCTGCCAATCCTAAAAATATACCAAGCATTGGCAGGTGGTTAGGCTATTTTCAACCTTAGGGGCCTCAGGAATCAAAGGATTCATGCCAGCTCAGGAAGCAAAAGAGTAAGCCCTTTTTGGAGGACTTCAGATAAAAACAGCTGTCTTGTGGCATGAGTACAACTGATTCTTAATTTTCTATTTATTTACATTGCCAGTTGTTTCCCTTTTTAGGCTCAATCATATTTTCAATTTCTACTCTAAAACGTGAACCTGAGACAGCATGTACAGGTATTGGAAGGCTAAGGTGAGAAGCCAGGAAAATATTTTTTCCATCTTGCCCAACTCCCTTTAGTTCTCAGGTTACAGAGGAGCTCTGAAGTTTCCCTACAGTTTTGGACTTAAGCATCTGCATTCTAGAAAGTGGGTCATGATGCCTGTTTCTGCTGGCAAAATTAAAGGACTATTATTATCATCCCCATTTTATACAAGAGGAAACCTTAGGAACAGAAATGTTAAATAACTTGTCCAACTAGAAAGTGGTAACTAGAAAGGGACAAAGCCAGGGACAGGATACAAACTCATCTGTAGGACTCCAAAGCTTATGCTCTTAATCATTAGTGTTTACAAAACTGCAGTTCTCAAATTGTCTCTCAGAGCTTTCTTAAGTGGATGACCACTTTATGACCACATACTGATATGTAATTTCAACATCAGAATCTGCATTTCTACTTAAAGTCATATTAGTACAAAGAGCAATGTTTTGATTGTTTTGAATCCAAAAGAAAAGAACAGAGGTGGACCTAATACATAAATAATATACGTACTCCAAATTAAGGCAACTAATACCATAATTTAATCAGAGGATGTGTTTTAATAAATCATATACCAATATTGGGGAAATTTTATATTTTCAGCAAAACAACATCATCCATCATATTAAATTGTTACTGATTGAGTTTTATTTATTTTGTAGTTTTGTTTGCATTTAATATGCATAATCAATCTGGTTTTATATTTGTTTAACTACTATAAACGTGAGGACTTTATGTCTCGTTTTATGTTAGCATATATCGAAGTAATACTATAATAAAAGATCAACACTGACTGTCTGAAGGACTTATTTTTCAAATATAAAGTGTCTATACATTACTCATATGTGAGAAATGGTTGTACAGGGATTGAGGATAATATAATATTATTTTTGAAGATAATATAACTGTGAAGAGCTGCATGACTGTCTAGGGATAAATGTTACTGAAATTTGTTTTTTGCCTGACTGATGGTGATGCAGTGGATATAATGCTTACCTGGGGTGCTGAGGTCACAGGTTTGAAACTCCGAGGTCACTAGCTTGGGTGCAGATTTGCCAGCTTGGGTGTGGGGTGGCCGGCTTGAGTGCAGAATCATCAACATGATCCCCAGGTTGCTGGCTTTAGTCCAAAGGTTGCTGGTTTGAAGCCTAAGGTCTCTGTCTTGAGCCTAAGGTTACTGACTTGAGCAAGGGGTCACTAACCAACTTGATCCCTTTGGGCACATATGAGAAGCAACCCATGAGCAACTAAGGTGACAAAACTACGAGTTGATGTTTTCTATCTCCCTCTCTCCACTCTTTCTCTCTCTCTCCCTTCCTGTCTGTCTCTCTGCCCCCCCCCTCTCTCTAAAAAAGGTAATTTGGTTTCTGTTGCTGTTATTATCTTAGAGATATCTCAAGAGTTCAAAGTGACCTCTCTTCAATCACTGGTGCATGTAAGCAATAAAGCTGCAGTTTTTTTGGCATCTCTTGACTGTTCAGTCTAGCTACTGTATCTTAGTAATTTGTGTTTTATGTCATTTATAATAGGTTATTTGTATTATTTATCAGTTATTTCTCCAAACAAAAATAATGCAGTAGTAGGATTTGTGGCAAGAAAAGAGAAAAGTGAAGGAAGTATACTTATTTTCTTTCACTTCCTATAAATTGTATGTTATTTCCTTTCTCTCTATTTCTATTTCTTGTCAAGCCTGGAATTACAGGTAGTTATGAAATTGAGCAAAAGTGGTATAGAATGATTTTCCACTCCCTGCTCTACTCAAAAAGAAAGAAATGGAACCCAATCAATGTTCCTCAAGAAGAACTAGAAGTCCCCATTTCATCCTCAGAGTAAAGGGAAATGTTTGAAGCAACACAGACTAGAACTCCAATTCTGGCTTTGCAAATTTTTAAGCTACCCAATCTTCAGTTAGTAATAACTTTGCTGAGCCTCAGTTTCTTTATATGTAAAATTGGAATAAGAAAGCCTGACCTGTGGTGGTGCAGTGGGTAAAGCATCTACCTGGAAATGCTGAGGTCGCCAGTTCAAAACCCTGGGCTTGCCTAGTCAAGGCACATATGGGAGTTGATGCTTCCTGCTCCTCCCCCCTTCTCTCTCTGTCTATCTCCTCTCTCTCTCTCTCTCTCTCCCTCTCTCTCCTTTCTAAAATGAATAAATAAATAATTAATTTAAAAATTGGAATAAGATAATATTATTTCCAATCTCATAGAGTTGTAGTGAAGTTTAAAGTAAATGAGATTATGTATGAATAGTGCCTATCACAAAGGCGGTGCTCAAGAAGCGGTCATTATTATCTTCTAATCTCTTCCCCAACAGCACTGCACAAATGTTTGATTAAATTACTAATTCCCTCTGACCACAAAACATATTTTATTTTCTCTGTCCTAATTCTTTTAGGGAAGACACATGGAGAAATGCTTAAAATATAATTTTAAACTTGCCTGGCCAGTGGTGATGCAGTGGACAGAGTGTCAACCTGGAAGGCTGAGGTCTCAGGTTTAAAACCTTACGGTTGCAGGCTTGAGCTTGGGCTCATCCAGCTTGAGGGCAAGCTCACGAGCCTGAGCACAGTGTTGCCGGCTTGAGCATGGGATCATCAATATGAAATATTTCAGTAAGGCATACCAAAGTAGCCACAAATATATTATTAAGTTATAATCCGTACTAAGCAGGCTTTACTGGGTAATGTTCCTTGGTCCTTTTATTGTGCTCTAAAGGGAAAATATTCAGAACATTTTGAAGCATCATGCTTGTCAAATAAACATAAAATAAAGGGGTGGTTTAGCAGTGGGTAAATTGTCATTCATGCTTCAACATATGAATCTAATAAAGCTGCTGTAGAGAGCCTGACAAGTAAATTTATGAAAATTTTGTTCTTGAAATAATTTACCTTCTAGTGTATAAACCATGGACTTCACTCCAAACTTTTGTATTTAGACGCTTGAAGTCTTGGGTGTACCTTGAAAGAGTTTAAGGTACTTAAACTCTTCTCATTTTACAAATAAGAAAACTAGGCCTAGTTTTGGGATGTGACTTGTCCAAGGTCACATTTGTATTTCTATCTCTCAACATCCCAATCCCAATAATTCCCTACACCCATATAGCACTTTAGAGTTTTCCAAGTGTTTTTGACATACCTGCTGGTGTCTTAGTTTTTCTACGCATAAATTTGGATAATTATGAACACTATCTCATTCCAGGGTAATGTAAGAATTAAATGAGATAACTTAGCCTTCAGGAAGTGTTAGTTAATATTGTTGTGGGGTTTTTCTTTACAGAGACAGAGAGACAGTCAGAGAGAGGGATAGATAGGGACAGAGAGACAGGAACGGAGAGAGATGAGAAGCATCAATCATTAGTTTTTCGTTGTAACACCTTAGTTGTTCATTGATTGCTTTCTCATATGTGCCTTGACCATGGGGCTACTGCAGACCAAGTGGCCCTTTGCTCAAGCCAGTGACCTTGGGTCCAAGCTGGTGAGCCTTGTTCAAACCAGATGAGCCTGTGCTCAAGCTGGCGACCTCAGGGTCTTGAACCTGAGTCCTCTGTATCCCGGTCCGACTCTCTATCCACTGCGCCTCTGCCTGGTCAGGCTAACATTGGTATTTTTATTGTGATGATTATCTCATGAAGTGTTTTACACAATTTGTAATAGTCAACATAGGCCATCATTTTACCTGAGAGCATACTGAAAGGCAGAGGAGTTAAGTGGCTCTCCTGACTTGTAACTAGCCCAGTCATATCTGGAACTCTGATATTCTGATAGTCACATCTGATATTCTGCCACCTAGTGAATGCATTGACCCACAGTTTCAAGATTCTTTCAAACTGTAAAATTATATAGTTTCTATAGAAAGGGGTCCCAGAGTCAGGCTTTTAAAAACTTTTAATCTCTTTTGTCTCAGGGAACAAGAAAGTGGTAAAAGGTTGGGCTAACAGTAGATGACCCTGAAGGGAGCCAGCTTTCTAATACTAATAAGCCAGTGGTGTCCCATATACTGCATTTAATTTACACAAATTCAACTGTGTGTGTGTGTGCTACCACTCTCCCCCCGCCCAATACAGAAAAATAAAAGAAATACGAAGAGCCCTGACCTGTTGGCTCAATGGTAGAGTGTCGGCCTGGCATGCAAGAGTCCCGGGTTTGATTCCCGGCCAGGGTACACAGGAGAAGTGCCCATCTGCTTCTCCACCCCTCCCCCTCTCCTTCCTCTCTGTCTCTCTCTTCCCCTCCCGCAGCCAAGGCTCCATTGGAGCCAAGATGGCCTGGGCCCTGCGGATGGCTCTGTGGCCTCTGCCTCAGGCACTAGAATGGCTCTGGATGCAACATAGAGACGCCCCAGAGGGGCAGAGCATCGTCCCCTGGTGGACATGCCGGGTGGAACCTGGTCGGACGCATGCGGGAGTCTGTCTGACGGCCTCCCCGTTTCCAGCTTCGTATAAAAAGAAAAGAAAAGAAAAAAAAGAAATATGAAGAACAATTCCACTTGCCATATGTTACAATATGAGCATGAAATAGAGGTAAATCAGCTGGACAGGATATACACAAAAGCATGGATAGTGTACATATGGGAAATTTGTAGTGGTTTTCAAGAATAAATTTAATGTGATTTTGACTTGACATATTGACTGTATTACTTAACTTTTGCATTAGAAAATCACTACTACTGTTACTAATACTAATAACATTAATGCTAGATATCACATTGCCACTGCCACTAATAGCTACTACCATTTACTGAACTACATGCCAAAGTTGTGTGTTACCTCATTTAATTATCATAAGAATTCTATAAGGTATGTATTTAATTATCCCCATTTTAAGTGGGAATTTATAATAATTGTAATACTAATAATAGCAGCAACTTCTTTAATATATAAAAACTCAGAGAAATCACTTGCCCAATTGTCCTCCACATCAGACCCAGAAGTACAGCCCATATTGGTAAGACTACACAGATATCACTCATAAAATGTGAAAGGCCCTGAGAAGTGATTTCTTATTGGTCATATATCTCTATGGGAATTTGTGTCTAGAAGCCCTGAAATATCATTAGGGCAGTACACATTTACTTGAGAACAGCATTTAAATACTGGTCAAGACCAAAATGGCTTGCCTATTATCCTGGCAGCATTGAACTAAATTGTTTTCTCTAAATCTATTTGTATGACACTGTTAAAAATTTTTTGTAAGGTATCTATAGTTTTTCTATTAATGAAAGTCTGTTCAATTCTGAAGCAATGAGTAAAGTTTCAAAAATCAAATAACTTGAGAAACTCTGAAAAGTATTTTTTCATAGGTTTTAAACTAATTTCCATTATTCAGTGTGCTTGAAATTTGGAGGCCAGTTCCTGTGCTAAAGCCCTGGGTGACCATGAAACCTCCCACCCCTACTCTCTATGGTCCTCATCTTTCTTTTCTGAAAATTGAGATCATATCCATGTATCTATAATTGTATAAATTGAAATATTCCTGTATTTTCTTAAATATCTGGGTTATTCCAGTCCTTTTAAGTGGCTTAATTTTTATATTAACAGTTACTAATTCTAAATATTCCCTATTATATGAAAAGTAAAACTTTCACAGAAATCTTTCAGATTTGAGGGATGTTGTTTTTCACAGAAATACATTTGTGCCACCAAATATAGAACAAGTTGCAGACCGAAGGACTAACTGCTAGGGCCCATCAACACTGAGTGTAAAAGCAGAAATTTTGGGAATGATTGTAGAAACTTTTTTGAAAATATTTTCCATTTTATGAGCTTTATGTTACAGATTAAATGTATTTCATACTTTATCTTCCTAAGAATCTAATTTAGCTGACTCCTTCATATTCATTGTACTTTATAATCATATCTTTATTTATACAAGAAATTTCTCATATTCTGATTGCTTCTCTGGTTTTATATATGTAAGGAGAGAGGAAGGGAGAGAGACAAGAACATTGGTCTATCCCTGTATGTGCCCTGATTTGGGATCAAACTGGCAACCTTTGTGCTTCAGAGTGACACTTTAACCAACTGAAGTATCCAGGCAGGGTTAAATAAAGAAACTTTTCTAAAATAATTTTTAAAATTAATTTTAATTTATTGTGTTAACATAGATTCAAGTGTCCCACTGAATACAATAGTCTTTGTTTTAAAGTCTATTTTGTCAGATATAAGTTATCACTACCCCAGCTTTTTTTCATTTCCATTTGCATGAAATATTTTTCTATCCTTTTACTTTCAGTCTATGTATATCTTTTGTTTTGAGGTGTGTCTCTTGTAGACAGCATATGTACGGGTCTTGTTTTCTTATCCATTCAGCTACCCTATGTCTTTTGATTGGAGCATTTAATCCATTTACATTTAAGATTATTATTGATATGTAATTGTTTATTGCCTTTTTTTTCTTTAAATCTACATTCTTCTTTTACTAGATTTTTTCCTGTTTGTTCTGTCTACAGCAGGCCCCTTAACATTTCTTGCAGCATTCATTTGGTTGTGATGAATTCCTTGAGTTTCTTTTGGGGGGAGGGCGAAACGTATTATTTCTCCTTCAATTTTAAACGATAGCCTTGCTGAATAAAGAAGTCTTGTAGGTTCTTGTTCTGCATTACTTTGAATATTTCTTTCCATTCCCTTCTGGCCTCAAGTGTTTCTGTTGAAAAGTCTGATGTCATCCTTACAGGGGCTCCTTTGTAGGTGATTGGCTGCTTTTCTCTTGCAGCTTTTAGTATACTTTATCTCTTAGCTTTGGTGTTTTGATTATGATGTGTCTTGGTGTAGGTCTCTTTGGGTTCTTTTTTAGTGGGATTCCCTCTGCTTCTAAAACCTGTGCGACTCCTGTATCAATTTAGGAAAATTTTCAGCATAATTTCAACAATCAGGTTCTCTATCCCTTGTCCTTTCTCTTCTCTTTCAGGAAACCCTATTATGTGGATATTGTTTCTCTTCATGTTGTCTCAGAGCTCTCTTAGAGTTTCCACAGACTTTTGGATCCTCTTTTCTTTTTGCTGTTCTGCTTCTGTGCTTTTGCTTATCTTGTCCTCTAAGTCGCTGATTCAATCCTCTGCTTCATCCAGCCTGCTTTTACTTCCTTCTAGTGTAGTTTTCATTTCTGATATTGTGTTTGTCATTTCTGTCTGGTTCTTTTTTATGATTTCAGTATCCTTTCTAAAAAAATTTATTTTAAATAATTTTATTTTTTTAATGGGGCAACATTGATAAATCAGAATACATATATTCAAATATAACATGTCCAGGTTATCTTGTCATTCAGTTATGTTGCATAACCATCACCCAAAGTCAGATTGTCCTCTGTCACCTTTTATCTAGTTTTCTTTGTGCCCCTCCCCCTCCTCCTTTCCCTCTCCCTCTCCCCCCTCCCCCCATAACCACCACACTCTTATCAATGTCTCTTAGTCTCACTTTTATGTCCCACCTACGTATGGAATAATGCAGTTCCTGTTTTTTTCTGATTTTCAGTATCCTTTTTGATGCTTACAGTTTCTTTATTTATATGCTTATTAAGTCTATCCATTGTAGGTTTGATATCCTTAAGCATCCTAACAATCATTATTTTATACTCTGCATCTGGTAATTTAATTCCATTTTAGTCAGATCTTTTTCTGGGGATTTTTCTTGTTGATTCATATGGCTTAAGTTCCTCTATCTTCCCATTGTTTCTGTGTGTGGCATGTAGGCTTGTTCAAGTTGTGGTCTCCTTAACTAGTAGAGCCACTTAAAGTCTTAAATTGCCTGCTTTCAGTTTGCTTAACTCAGCAGGGAGCTTGTTTACTGATTTCAGCAGGGGGCTTATTTGAAACTGTATCCAGGATTGCGGTGGGTGTTACCTCTGAGAATCTGAAGGCATGTTCTGCCAGTTGCTCTCAGGTGGTGGGGCATGTTCTCGGTATCAGAAGGGGGAGGTGTATCTCAGGTCTCCCTGGAAACCTGAGTTACTTCCCCTCTCCCTTACTTCCTGCTTTCCGCTGTGTCTTTCACGCTGATTGGAGCTGGAGAGTTTTCTGGAGGTGGGACACCCAGAACCACTTTATGCTTGTGGTGCATGGAGGGATCACCTCCTCCCCCAGCTTTCCTCTCTGTGTCACCATTTATCTTGCTCTCTCCACTTTCCTCGAGCGAGACAAGTTAGTCCTCTCATCCCTCTTCACCCCTGTAGCCCCAGGCAAGTTGACTGTGAGCAAAATTTTCTGCTCTGTCCCTTTAAGGCATCCCAGCCACTTCCCACATACAGCACTTCAGCTCTTCTCCCCACTCAATGCTGTCCATCTGTCTCCTCCATTCCCTGGATTTCTAGGTGGGGTCTCTGGTTCTGAGACTGAGGGCCCTCGTCTCTCAGGGTCTCTCTCCTTGTAATGAGAGCTCTTCTGGGCCCTCATACTCCTCTCACTCTTGGGAGCAGGGAAACCCCCACCATGCCCCTGCACTTCCTACTAGGATTGGTGTGGATTCTTCTGTGGGTAGTGTGAAAGGGGCCAATCTGTGTATAAGAATCAGCTTCCTCCTGCTTAGAGCTGACAGCAGTTCCATAAAAGCCCTCATCTCCGTAAGATTTGCCTCCACTTTTCAGTTTCTTCACTTCCTCTTGTAGCTCTTCCCAGAGTTTTCTGTAGAAAGACTGTAGTGTGGGCCCAGACTGGTTTCACCCAACCAATCACTCTACAGTTTGCAAGCTTGTTGGGTTAGGGTAGCTGAGGTTGGTAATACATCATTAGTGGGACCCCCTACTTCATAGGTCTCTTGGGCAGTAGCTCAGTACAGGGATTGTGACCCCTACTCCAGAGCCTAATCCCTCAGCCACTGCTGGATACTCAAATTTTATTTCTCTCCTACAAGGTGAGCAGCAGGTTCAGATTGAGTGGGGCCAACTGTCCCCTCTGCAGATATTCTTACAGTTATGAGACCCTGTTCTCAATGAGGAAGACTGAGAGAGTCATCTCCTGGGGCTGACTGTGCCTCCCAGAAAGTGGCTATGCCCCTCGACCAGATCGAACAATGGGCTCACAGGGGCCCACACTTTGAATATCAATGCTCCAAGCCTCTCTACTTTCCCCCTTTGGAGTCTATCCCAGCAGGGTAGGATATCCAGCACCCAGGCCAGCTGACCATGTATTTCCACCCTATTCAGTGCACATGAGCCACTAAGCAGGTGCTGATTACACACAGCAGAACTGACCTCAGCTGGGCCAGGTTTGAGAAGCCCTTCATTAGGATATCACCCTAGCAAGGGTTGTTAGGTTATGAACCAATACTCTCTGCAGCTGACCACTGGATGTGCCAGCTCTGTGCCTCCCTGGCAGAAAACTGGTTAAAACCAGTGGGAGAAAGTACCCATGACTGGCCCTCAGCAACCTTCTTGGAGCTATAAGCAATCTAGAGTTTGTGGCTGCCTCTGCTGGGCCCAGGTGCACATGGAAATATCAGCTGCACACCTATGCTGGTTTTTACCCACACTGGGCCTGGGAGAAAGTACACTTAAGAGACCAAGTTTCCATGAGTCCTTCCTTCTGTAGCCTCTGTCTGCTGACTGCTTCTTGATCTCTAGAGTCTAGAGCCTGTTGTAATTCAGGAGTTAAGAGTGGTGGTGGGTGTGCCTCTGCCCCTCAGCCCCAAGTTTCAGTCTGTCTAGACTTTTTCACAGACTTCAGTAGGTTGTAGCCCCAGGAGTCCAGTGGGTGTGGCCTCTGAGACCCAGAGGTGTGGTCTGCCCACCCACAGTTTCAACTGAATCTCCTGTGAGCTGAAAGTACCAGTCATAGACTGGGGAGAGTGTGGGGGTGTAGCTCTAGCCTCAGCACCAGAAAACTGAGTCACTGATGTGCCCCCTTCTTCCTGGCTTCTCAGAACAACATTTCACTCTGACTGGAGCAGGAGAGACCCCCTAGGGTGGAACAGTTGCCTTTCCCCAGCCTAATGGCACCCCAAGGGGACACTCTGCCCAAGAAAGATAGTGACTGCAGTACTGGAAAATGACTCAGCACTGGGGTTAGGGTGGCCGTCCCCCACTGTGCCTCTCTGTGGGCCTCCAACTTTACACTCTCCTCCTGCAACTCCAGTCCTCTCAGCTCTTTCGCCCCTGGAGCCCCAGGTAAGCAGCTGTGAATGAGATTTTCTATGCAGGCCCTTTAAGAGGGAGCCTGAGTCTCAGAAAGCTGTCTCTTTCTTGCAGACAGAAACCCAGCTCTTTTCACCACCAAATTCTGTCTGGGCACTTCTTCTAGGCTCTGGGGCTCTAGGAAGGCACTCTAGGCCTGGAGCTGAGCACCCACACTTCTTAGAGTAACCCTCCAACAGTGAGAGTCCCTCCGGACCCTCTACCACCCCTTGCTCCTGGGATCTGGGCAGCCCTTTCTGCTTCTCCATCCTTCTTACCAGTCTTGGTGTGGCTTCTTCTTTGATCCTTGGTTATAACGTCCTCATCATTTAGTCCAAAGGCGCTTTTTCAAGATGATTTTTCTTAAATTAAGTTGTAACCCAATTTTGTCCTGGGAGATGGCAGTAGGAATGCCTGCCTACTCAGTTGCCATCTTGGAATCTCCAAAAAACTTTTTAAAGATACTTTTTTCCCTGGCTGGGTAGTTCCATTTGTTAAAAGTGTCTTCCCAACACACCAAGGTTGTAGGTTGGATCTCTGGTCAGGGGGATACATACAAGAATCAACCAATGAGCCTGACCAGGTGGTGGCGCAGTGGATAGAGCTTCGGACTGGGATGTGGAGGACCCAGGTTCGAGATCCCAAGATTGCCAGCTTGAGCGCAAGTTCATCTGGTTTGAGCAAAGCTCACCAGCTTGGACCCAAGGTTGCTGGCTCAAGCAAGGGGTTGCTTGGTCTGCTGTAGCCCCACAGTCAAGTCACATATGAAAAAGCAATCAGTGAACAACTAAGGTGTTGAAACGAAAAACTAATGATTGATGCTTCTCATCTCTCTCCATTCCTCTCTGTCTGTCCCTATCTATCCCTCTCTCTGACCCTCTCTCTGTCTCTGTAAAAAAATTAAAAAAAGAAAAAAAAGAATCAACCAATGAATGCATAAATGGAACAACAAGTTAATCTCTGAAATCAATAAATAAAAGAAAACATTTTGATTTTCTGAATCTTTTATTCTGCTTCCTTCAGGATCAGGTTCCCTCAAATACTCAGTGTTCCTTCGTTTATTGTTTATGTTTATGACTAGAGGACTCTGATGAATGGGAGAAATAGCTTTAACTTTGTATAGAGCTATTTCTCCAATATCATACTTCTAGAAAATGTTGTCTGACTGCAGCCTCTGTATAAGTAGATGGGTTCCCCAGTAAACAGGCTTCCTTTGGTGTACTGAGCAGAGAACATCCCCAATTGCAATGCAAGGAGGACTTTATTCTGAGTGTATTTTGCCCATGAATAATGCTTCCTGTTTTCTCTCTGAGATTGCTATGGAGGATAGAGGTAAATTCCAAGCTCCGTTCTTTTTTTTTTTTTTTTTTTTTTTTTTTTTATAAAATGAACATCTTCATTTAACCAGAGCTCAAATTACACCAGGTAATAGAACATTACCAGCATTCCAGAAGCCTGATTCTTCTTTTTTTAATTTATTTATTAAATTTAATGCAGTGACATTGATAAATCAGGGTACATATGTTGAGAGAAAACATCTCTAGATTATTTTGACATTTGATTGTGCTGTATACCCCTCCCCCAAAGTTAAGTTGTCTTCTGTCACCTTCTATCTGGTTTCCTTTGTGCCCCTCCCCTCCCCCAACCCCTCTCTCCTTCTTCACCCCATCCCCCCTCCCCCCACCTCCCACCCCTGTTGCCATCACATTCTTGTTCATGTCTCTGAGTCTCATTTTTATGTCCCTTCTATGTATGGATTCATGTAGTTCTTAGTTTTTTTTTCTGATTTACTTATTTCACTCCGTATAATGTTATCAAGGTCCATCCATGTTATTGTAAAGGATCCCATGTCATCATTTCTTATGCTTGAGTAGTACTCCATAGTATATATGTACCAAAGCTTTTTAATCCACTCGTCCTCTGACGGACACTTGGGTTGTTTCCAGATCTTTGCTATTGTGAACAATGCTGCAACAAACATGGGGGTGCATTTCTCCTTTTCGAGCCGTTCCATGGTGTCCTTGGGGTATATTCCTAAAAGTGGGATAGCTGGGTCAAAAGGCAGTTTGATTTTCAGTTTTTTGAGGAATCTCCAAACTTTTTTCCACAGTGCTTGCACCAGTCTGCATTCCCACCAGCAGTGCAGGAGGGTTCCTTTTCTCCACATCCTCACCAGCACTTATTCTGTGTTGTTTTGTTGATGAGAGCCATTCTGACTGGTGTGAGGTGATATCTCATTGTGGTTTTAATTAGCATTTCTCTAATGATTAGTGATGTTGAGCATTTTTTCATATGCCTGTTGGCCATCTGTATGTCCTCTTTGGAGAAGTGTCTATTCATCTCTTTTGCCCATTTTTGGATTGGATTGTTTGTCTTCCTGGTGTTGAGATTTATGAGTTCTTTATAAATTTTGGTTATTAACTCCTTATCAGACGTATTGTCAAATATGTTCTCCCATTGTGTAGTTTGTCTTTTTATTCTGTTCTTGTTGTCCTTAGCTGTGCAAAAGCTTTTTAGTTTGATATAGTCCCATTTGTTTATCCTGTCTTTTATTTCACTTCCCCATGGAGATAAATCATCAAATATATTGCTCCGAGAGATGTCGGAGAGCTTACTGCCTATGTTTTCTTCTAAGATGCTTATGGTTTCACGGCCTACATTTAAGTCTTTTATCCATTTTGAGTTTATTTTTGTGAGTGGTGTAAGCTGGTGATCTAGTTTCATTTTTTTGCAAGTAGCTCTCCAATTTTCCCAACACCACTTGTTAAAGAGGCTGTCTTTACTCCATTGTATTTCCTTGCCTCCTTTGTCAAATATCAGTTGTCCACAGAACTGTGGGTTTATTTCTGGGTTCTCTGTTCTGTTCCATTGATCTATATGCCTGTTCTTATGCCAGTACCAGGCTGTTTTGAGTACAATGGCCTTGTAGTATAACTTGATATCAGGAAGTGTGATACCTCCCACTTTATTCTTCTTTTTTAAGATTGCTGAGGCTATTCGTGTTCTCTTTTGGTTCCATATAAATTTTTGGAATATGTGTTCTATATCTTTGAAGTATGTCATTGGTATTTTAATTGGTATTGCATTGAATTTATAGATTGCTTTGGGTAATATAGACATTTTAATGATGTTTATTCTTCCTAACCATGAGCACGGTATATGCTTCCACTTGTTTGTATCTTCCTTGATTTCTTTTATCAATGCTTTGTAATTTTCCGAGTACAAGTCTTTAGTCTCCTTGGTTAAGTTTATTCCTAGGTACTTTATTTTTTTGGTTGTAATTGTGAAGGAGATTGTTTCCTTAATTTCTCTTTCTGACTGTTCATTGTTGGTGTATAAAAATGCCTCTGATTTCTGAGTATTGATTTTATATCCTGCCACTTTGCTGAATTCATTTATCAGGTCCAGTAGCTTTTTGACTGAGACTTTAGGGTTTTCTATATACAATATCATATCATCTGCAAATAATGATAGTTTTACTTCTTCTTTTCCCACTTGAATTCCTTTTATTTCTTCTTCTTGTCTGATAGCTGTGGCTAGGACTTCCAGGACCATGTTAAATAAGAGTGGTGAAAGGGGGCACCCCTGCCTTGTTCCTGATCTTAAGGGTATTGCTTTTAATTTTTGCCCATTGAGTATGATGTTGGCTGTGGGTTTCTCATAGATGGCTTTTATCATGTTGAGGTATGTTCCCTGTATTCCCACTTTGCTGAGAGTTTTGATCATGAATGGGTGCTGGATTTTATCAAATGCTTTTTCTGCATCTATTGAAATTATCATATGGTTTTTCTCCTTCTTTTTGTTTATGTGATGAATCACATTGATTGATTTACAAATATTGTACCATCCTTGCCTCCCCAGAATAAATCCCACTTGATCATGGTGTATGAATTTTTCCATATATTGTTGGATCCGGTTTGCTAATATTTTGTTGAAGATTTTAGCATCTAAGTTCATCAGGGATATTGGCCTATAATTTTCTTTCTTTGTGTTGTCTTTGCCTGGTTTTGGAATCAGAATTATGCTTGCCTCATAAAAGGAGCTTGGAAGTCTTCCTTCCTCTTGAATTTTTTGAAATAGTTTGAGAAGGATAGGAGTTAGTTCTTCTTTGAATATTTGGTAGAATTCTGTTGTGAAGCCATCAGGCCCTGGACTTTTCTTTGTTGGGAGTTTTTTGATAACTGTTTCGATCTCCTTTGTTGTAATCGGTCTGTTTAGGTTTTCTGATTCTTCCAGATTGATTTTTGGAAGATTGTATGTTTCAAGGAATTTGTCCATTTCATCTAGGTTGTCTAGTTTTTTGGCATACAGTTCTTCATAGTATTTTCTTACAATATTTTGTATTTCTGTTATGTCAGTTGTTATTTCTCCTCTCTCATTTATAATTTTATTTATTTGAATCCTCTCTCTCTTTTTCTTGGTGATTCTAGTTAAAGGTTCATCAATCTTGTTTACCTTTTCAAAGAACCAGCTCCTAGTTTCATTGATCTTCTGTATTGTTTCTTTAGCCTCTATGTCATTTATTTCTGCTCTGATCTTTATTATTTCCTTCCTTCTACTACATTTGGGCTTTACTTGCTGTTCTTTTTCTAGTTCTTTTAGATGCAGGGTTAAGTTGTTTATTTGAGCTTTTTCTAGCTTCTGAAAGTGTGCCTGTAGTGCTATGAACTTCCCTCTCAGCACTGCTTTTGCTGTGTCCCATAAATTTTGAGTTGTTGTATGCTCATTGTCATTCGTTTCTAGGAATTTTTTTATTTCTTTTTGATCTCATTCTTAATCCATTCATTATTTAACAACCTGCTATTTAGTTTCCATGTGTTCGAGAATTTTTGAGCTTTTCTGTTGTGATTCATTTCTAGTTTCATGCCGTTGTGATTGGAGAAAGTGTTTGATACGATTTCAGTCTTCTTAAATTTGTTGAGAGCACTTTTGTGCCCTAACATGTGGTCTATCCTAGAGAATGTACCATGAGCACTTGAAAAGAATGTATATTCTGCTGCTTTAGGGTGAAAGGTTCTGAATATATCTATTAAATCGAGTTGATCTAGTGTTTTCAATAAGTCTGCTGTTTCTTTGTTAATTTTCTTTCTTGAGGATCTATCTAGTGATGTTAGTGGGGTATTGAAATTCCCTACTATTATGGTATTGCTGTTGATCTCGCCCTTTAAATCCATCAAAGTCTGCTTTATATATTTAGGTGCTCCTATATTAGGTGCATGGATATTTATAATAGTTATATCTTCCTGTTGGATTGCTCCCTTTATCATTATGTAGTGGCCTTCTTTATCTCTTACTATATCCTTTGTTTTAAAGTCCAATTTGTCTGATATAAGTATTGCTACCCCAGCTTTTTTTTTCATTTCCGTTTGCATGAAACGTTTTTTTCCATCCTTTTACCTTCAATCTATGTGTGTCTTTTGTTCTAAGGTGTGTCTCTTGTAGGCAACATATGTATGGGTCCTGTTTTCTTATCCACGCAGCTACCCTATGTCTTTTAATTGGATCATTTAATCCATTTACATTTAAGTTTATTATTGAGATGTAGTTGTTTATTGCCATTTAAAGGTGTATTCTTTTTTTTTTTTTTTTTGCTGTATTCTTTCCCCACTTTGATCTGTTTACACCAGGCCCCTTAATATTTCCTGCAGCATTGGTTTGGTTGTAATGAATTCCTTGAGTTGTTTTTTGTCTGGGAAGCTTTTTATTTCTCCTTCGATTTTAAATGATAGCCTTGCTGGATAAATTAGTCTTGGTTGTAGGTTCTTGTTCTGCATTACTTTGAATATTTCTTGCCATTCCCTTCTGGCCTCAAGTGTTTCTGTTGAGAAGTCAGATGTCATCCTTATGGGGGCTCCTTTGTAGGTGATAACTTTTTTTTCTCTTGCAGCTTTTAATATTTTCTCTTTATTGCTTAGCTTTGGTATTTTAATTATGATGTGTCTTGGTGTAGGTTTCTTTGGGTTTCTCTTTAATGGAGTCCTCTGTGTTTCTTGAATTTGTGAGAGTTTCTCTTGCATTAATTTAGGGAAGTTTTCAGCTACGATATGATTGAACAAAGTCTCTATCCCTTGTTCTTTTTCTTCTTCTTCAGGAAACCCTATGATGCGGATGTTATTTCTCTTCATGTTGTCACAGAGCTCTCTAAGAGATTTCCTCTTACTTTTTGAGTCTTTTTTCTCTTTTCTTCTCTGCTTTCATGCCTTCATTCCAGTTGTCTTCTAACTCGCTGATTCGATCCTCTGCTCTATCTATCCTGTTTTTAATTCCTTCCATTGTGGTCTTTATTTCTGATATTGTATTTGTCGTCTCCAACTGATTCTTTTTTATACTTGCTATTTCTTTATTTAGGTTTTCATAATGACCATCCATTGTTATTCTAAGATCCCTAAGCATCCTTACAATCATTATTTTGAACTCTGCATCTGGAAGTTTGATTATTTCCATATCACTCAGTTCATCTCTCGAAGGTGTCTCTTGTGGTTTCATTTGGATTGCACTCCTTTGTCTTCTCATCCTCTTTTTTTGTTTTATTTGTAGAGTTGGTTGAGTCTAGGCTTGGTGTTGTCTGCCTCCAGTTTTCAGTTGTGTTATTTCTAGGTCTTCTTGGGTTGGTATCAGCTGGTATCTGTAATCCACTTTCGGATTTGGGCAGCTTTGAAGTCTTGATTTGTTTGTTTTCTTAACAAATCAAGAAATAGTCTTGTTTACTGATCTCAGCAGGGGGCTTCCTTGAAACTGTATCCAGGAATGCGGTGGGTGTAACCTGAGACTTGAAGGCCTCTTTAACCAGGAATGCGGTGGGTGTAACCTGAGACTCTGAAGGCCTCTTTAGCCAGCTAGACTCACTGGGGGCAGGGTGTTTTCTCAGCTTCAGTAGGGGAAGGTGTATCTCAGATCTCCATGGAGACCTGAGTTAGTGCCCCTCCTCCCCACTTCTTGTTTTCAGCTGTGTCTTGTTGCGCTGATTGGAGCTGGAGAGATGTCTGGAGGTCTCTGATCCAGAAGCACCTCAGCTCTGTTTTGTGAAAGGTTCAGTCCCTCTCCCAGCTATGGCCGCCTCCACACGGATGAGTCAGCCCTTTTAGCTCCTCTCTTGCATTCCTTATCCCCTCACAGTCTGTCCCTCTCCCTCTCCTCTCCACCTGGGAGATAAGCTGGTCCTTTCAAGGCACCTCACTCCCTGGTTGCCAGGCAAGTGGCTGTGAGCAGTAGTTTCTGCTCCCCTCTCTCCGAGATCCTCTCTGGGCTCTCAGCCCCCCCCCTCTGTTCCAGCAAGCAGAGGAGGTTCAGGGGCACCCTACCAGGACTCCTGTGATTTCCTCTTTGCTCCTTGGTTTTTGAGAGCCATTCTTGCAGTTCAGAGTTGGTTTTTCATGCTGATTTTTCCTAAATTGATTTGTATTCCAGTTTGGTGGTGAGAGCTGGGGCGTCTGTGCATCCGCCTACTCCGCTGCCATCTCTTTTCTCCCCCCAAGCTCTGTTCTTATCTTCATACTCATTCCTAGGGTTTACTCAAGGTAAATTTTCCACTTTTTTAAGAAAGCATTTACTGACATGAGTGCTGGTTACAAATACTTCCACTTTTGCACAGAGGAAACAGGAAGGAACTTTCTGTCCCTGCTGTTCTATCCCAACTTCTATCCCTCAACCTTCTCTTCCCTCTGTACTTGTCAATTACAAGACCTATGAGCTAGTCTTATGAATGTTTTGAGGGTGAGGGTCATATTTCATCTACTATTGTGAATTCAGAACCTAGGAACAGTATCTGGCACAGAGTAGGTGCTCATGAAGTACTTGTTTCTTGATTGAGTGACAAGTGGACAGGGACCAAATTATGAAGAGCCTTGGTTCCAAGTTATCTTTTTTTCTTTCTGTTTTTTCTTTTCTTTTCTTTTTTTTAGTCAGAGACAGACAGGAAGGGAGAGAGATGAGAAGAATTAACTTGCAGTTGCATCACTTTAGTTGTTCACTGACTGCTTTTCATATGTGCCTTGACTGGGGCAGAGCTCCAGCCAAACCAGTGACCCCTTCTCAAGCCAGAAACCTTGGGATTCAAGCCACTAACCTTTGCGCTCAAGCCAGCTACCATGGGATTGTGTCTTTGATCCTGTGCTCAAGCCAGTGACCTCAGGGTTTCAAACCTGGGTCTTCAGAGTCCCAGGTTGACACTCTATCCACTACGCCACCACCAGTTAAATGATATCAAGTTATCTTATCCTGAAAAAAAAGTAGTCATTTAAGTGTTTTATTTTATTTTATTTTATTTTATTTTATTTTACTGAGAGGAGGGGAGGCAGAGACAGACTCCTGTATGTGCCCTGACAAGGATCCACCTGGCAAGACCACTTAGTGGGTAATGTTCTGCCCACCTGAGGTCTTTGCTCCATTGCAACAGGAGCCATTTTTTTAGAGCCTGAGGCAGAGGCCATGGAGCCATCCTCAGCACCTGAGACCAACTCGCTCTAATTGAGCCTTGGTTGCAGGAGGGGAGGAGAAAGAGAGAGATAGAGAGAGAGAGAGAGAGAAATGAGAGGGGGAATGGTGGAGTAGCTGATAGTCACTTCTCCTGCGTGCCCTGACTGGGAATCACATGCCAGGCCAACACTCTACCACTGAGCCAAAGGGCCAGGGCATTTAGTTTGTTTGGCAAGGGAATGTCCTGGTTATATCTGTGGTTTTAAAAGATTATTTTGACTGCAGGGTGGGCAATGAAGAGGCATAGAGACAAGTTAGAAAACTGTTTCAGTTACCTAATGAGAGGTGATGGTGAGTACTCAAACTAAATTTGTGGTAATAGGAATAGAGAGAAGGGGATTCATTCAAACAAATACTTATCAAGCACCTAGTAGGTGAAAGGTATAGTTCTAGATGTTGGTGCTATAGCAGTGAAGAAAACAGAGTTCTACTCTCAAGGAGCTCACGTTCTAATGAAGGAATGAAGAAAAAAACAAAGGGGAGGAGGATGGGTAAAAAAAGGTGAAAGGGGCCCTGGCCGGTTGGCTCGGTGGTAGAGCGTCAGCCTGGCGTGCAGAAGTCCCGGGTTCAATTCCCAGCCAGGGCACACAGGAGAAGCACCCACCTGCTTCTCCAGCCCTCACCCTCTCCTTCCTCTCTGTCTCTCTCTTCCCCTCCCGCAGCCAAGGCTCCATTGGAGCAAAGATGGCCTGGGCGCTGGGGATGGCTCCTTGGCCTCTGCCCCAGGTGCTAGAGTGGCTCTGGTCACGACAAAGCGACGCCCCAGATGGGCAGAGAATCGCCCCCTGGTGGGCATGCCAGATGGATCCCGGTTGGGCGCATGTGGGAGTCTGTCTGACTGCCTCTCTGTTTCCAGCTTCAGAGAAAAAAAAAGGTGAAAGGGAATATAGTTAATAATATTGTGATAAGTTTGCACAGTGACTAATAGACTTCGTGTGATGATCGCATTATAAGGTGTATAGATGTCAAATCATTATGTATTACCCTGAAACTGGTATACTATTTTTTTTTGTATTTTTCTGAAGCTGGAAACGGGGAGAGACAGTCAGACAGACTCCCGCATGCGCCCGACCGGGATCCACCCGGCACGCCCACCAGGGGCGATGCTCTGCCCACCAGAGGGCGATGCTCTGCCCCTCCGGGGCATCGCTCTGCGGTGACCAGAGCCACTCCAGTGCCTGGGGCAGAGGCCAAGGAGCCATCCCCAGCACCCGGGCCATCTTTGCTCCAATGGAGCCTTGGCTGTGGGAGGGGAAGAGAGAGACAGAGAGGAAGGAGGGGGTGGGGGTAGAGAAGCAAATGGGCGCTTCTCCTATGTGCCCTGGCCAGGAATTGAACCCGGGTCCTCCGCATGCCAGGCCAACGCTCTAATGCTGAGCCAACTGGCCAGGGCCTGGTATACTATTTTATATCAACTATACCTAAATTGGAAAAAAAAATTTAGGCCTTGGCCTGTTGGCTCAGTGGTAGAGCATTGGCCTGGCATATGGCTGTCCTGGGTTTGATTTCTGGTCCGGGCACACAGGAGAAGCAACAGTTTGCTTCTCCACCTCTCCCCCTGTCTCTTCTCTCTCTCTATCTCTTTCTTGCCCTCCCACAAGCATGGCTTAGTTGGAACAAGTTGGCCCCCGGTGCTAAGGATGGTTCCATGGCCATGGAGGAAGAGGATCACAAGACAAGGAATGTGATAGCCTCTAGAAACTGGAAAAATGCTGAGAAACAGAGTCTACCCTAGAGACTCCACAAGGGAATGAAGCCCTGTACCTAAATTGGATCAGCAAAAGTAAACCCACTAAAAAAGATCAGAAGATCATGGGCCTTCCTCTTTCTGATTTCAAAGTTCTCATCAGTAAAATGGTGGATGTTTAGAAGGTCAATGATATTCAAATGTTTTTTAGTCACTGATGGTAAACTTTTTTTTTAATAATTTTATTTTTTTAATGGGGTGACATCAATAAATCAGGATACATATATTCAAAGATAACAAGTCCAGGTTATCTTGTCGTTCAATTATGTTGCATACCCACCACCCAAAGTCAGATTGCCCTCTGTCACCTTCTATCTTGTTTTCTTTGTGCCCCTCCCCACCCCCTATCCCTCTTCCATTCCCTCCTCCCCCCCGTAACCACCACACTCTTATCAATGTCTCTTATTTTCACTATTCTGTCCCACCTACGTATGGAATAATACAGTTCCTGGTTTTTCCTGATTTACTTATTTCGCTTCGTATCATGTTATCAAGATCCCACCATTTTGCTGTAAATGTTCCGATGTCATCATTTCTTATGGCTGAGTAGTATTCCATAGTGTATATGTGCCACATCTTCTTTATCCAGTCATCTATTGATGGACTTTTTGGTTGTTTCCATGTCCTGGCCACTGTGAACAATGCTGCAATAAACATGGGGCTGCATGTGTCTTTATGTATCAATGTTTCTGAGTTTTTGGGATATATACCCAGTAGAGGGATTGCTGGGTCATAAGGTAGTTCTATTTTCAGTTTTTGGAGGAACCACCATACTTTCTTCCATAATGGTTGTACTACTTTACATTCCCACCAACAGTGGATGAGGGTTCCTTTTTCTCCACAGCCTCTCCAACATTTGCTATTACCTGTCTTGCTAATAACAGCTAATCTAACAGGTGTGAGGTGGTATCTCATTGCCGTTTTCATTTGCATTTCTCTAATAGCTAAAGAAGATGAGCATCTTTTCATATATCTGTTGGCCATTTGTATTTCTTCCTGGGAGAAGTGTCTGTTCATATCCTCTTCCCATTTTTTTTGGATTGTTTGTTTGTTTGTTGTTGAGTTTTATGAGTTCTTTGTATATTTTGGATATTAGGCCCTTATCTGAGCTGTTGTTTGAAAATATCATTTCCCATTTAGTTGGCTTTCTGTTTATTTTGTTATCAGTTTCTCTTGCTGAGCAAAAACTTCTTAGTCTGATGTAGTCCCATTCATTAATTTTTGCCTTCACTTCTCTTGCCATTGGAGTCAAATTCATAAAATGCTCTTTAAAACCCAGGTCCATGAGTTGAGTACCTATGTCTTCTTCTATGTACTTAATTGTTTCAGGTCTTATGTTTAGATCTTTGATCCATTTTGAGTTAATTTTTGTACAGGGGGAGAGACTGTAGTCCAGTTTCATTCTTTTGCATGTGGCTTTCCAGTTTTCCCAGCACCATTTATTGAAGAGGCTCTCTTTTCTCCATTGTGTGTTGTTGGCCCCTTTATCAAAAATTATTTGACTATATATATGTGGTTTTATTTCTGGGTTGTCTATTCTGTTCCATTGGTCTGAGTGTCTATTTTTCTGCCAATACCATGCTGTTTTGATTGTCGTGGCCCTATAATATACTTTGAAGTCAGGTATTGTAATGCCCCCAGCTTCATTCTTTTTCTTTAGGATTGCTTTGGCTATTCGGGGTTTTTTATAGTTCCATATAAATCTGATGATTTTTTGCTCTATTTCTTTAAAAAACGTCATTGGAATTTTGATGGGAATTGCATTGAATTTGTATATTGCTTTGGGTAATATAGCCATCTTGATTATATTTATTCTTCCTAGCCAAGAACAAGGTATATTCTTCCATCTCATTATATCTTTTTCGATTTCCCTTAACAATGGTTTATAGTTTTCATTATATAAGTCCTTTACATTCTTTGTTATGTTTATTCCTAAGTATTTTATTTTTTTGTTGCAATCATGAAGGGGATTATTCTTTTGAGTTCCTTCTCAGTTGTTTCATTGTTGGTATATAGAAAGGCTAGTGACTTCTGTATATTAATTTTGTGTTCTGCGACCTTACTTTATTGGCTTATTGTTTCTAGTAGTCTTTTTGTGGATTCTTTGAGGTTTTCGATGTATAGGATCATATCATCTGCAAAAAGTGATACCTTTACTTCTTCTTTTCCGATATGGATGCCTTTTATTTCTTTGTCTTGTCTGATTGCTCTGGCTAGAACCTCTAGTACCACGTTAAATAGGGGGGGAGAGAGTGGACAACCCTGTCTTGTTCCTGATTTAAGGGGGAAAGCCTTCAGTTTAGTGCCATTTAATCTGATGTTAGCTGATGATTTATCATATATGGCCTTTATCATGTTGAGATATTTTCCTTCTATACCCATTTTGTTGAGAGTCTTAAACATAAAATTGTGTTGTA
Organism: Saccopteryx bilineata; assembly: GCF_036850765.1. Classification (NCBI taxonomy): domain Eukaryota; kingdom Metazoa; phylum Chordata; class Mammalia; order Chiroptera; family Emballonuridae; genus Saccopteryx; species Saccopteryx bilineata. The sequence goes on along the minus strand of NC_089502.1, from coordinate 8,375,403 downwards.
TTTTATCGAAAGCCTTTTCTGCATCTATTCATAAGATCATGTGGTTTTTGTTCTTTGTTTTGTTGATATGGTGTATTACGTTAACCGTTTTGCGTATGTTGAACCATCCTTGAGATTCTGGAATGAATCCCACTTGATCATGATGTATTATTTTTTTAATATGTTGTTGTATTCGATTTGCTAGTATTTTGTTTAGTATTTTAGCATCTGTATTCATTAGAGATATTGGTCTGTAGTTTTCTTTTTTTGTGCCATCCTTGCCTGGTTTTGGTATGAGGGTTATGTTGGCCTCATAAAATGTATTTGGAAGTATTGCTTCTTTTTCAATTTTTTGGAAGACTTTCAGTAGAATAGGAACCAAGTCTTCTTTGAATGTTTGATAAAATTCGCTGGTATAGCCGTCAGGGCCTGGACTTTTATTTTTGGGGAGGTTTTTAATGGTTTTTTCTATTTCTTCTCTACTGATAGGTCTGTTTAGGCTTTCTGCTTCTTCTTGACTCAGTCTAGGAAGGTTGTATTGTTCTAGGAATTTATCCATTTCTTCTAGGTTGTTGAATTTAGTGGCATAAAGTTTTTCATAGTATTCTACAATAATTCTTTGTATATCTACGGTGTCCGTGGTGATTTCTCCTCTTTCATTTTGGATTTTGTTTATATGAGTTCTTTCTCTTTTTTCCTTGGTAAGTCTTGCCAAGGGTTTGTCAATTTTGTTGATCTTTTCAAAGAACCAGCTCCTTGTTCTATTAATTTTTTCTATAGTTTTTCTGTTCTCTAATTCATTTATTTCTGCTCTGATTTTTATTATCTCCTTTCTTCGGCTGGTTTTGGGTTGTCTTTGTTCTTCTTTTTCTAGTTCCTTAAGGTGGGAAGTTAAGTGGTTCACTTGGGCTCTCTCTTGTTTGTTCATATATGCCTGAAGTGATATGAACTTCCCTCTTATCACTGCTTTTGCTGCATCCCATAGATTCTGATATGTCGTATTGTCATTTTCATTAGTCTGTATATATCTTTTGATCTCTGCACTTATTTCTTCTTTGACCCATTCATTTTTTAAAAGTATGTTGTTTAGTTTCCACATTTTTGTGGGATTTTTTTCCTCTTTTTTGCAGTTGAATTCTAGTTTCAAGGCTTTATGATCAGAAAATATGCTTCGTACAACTTCAATTTTTCTGAATTTGCTGATGTTGTTTTTGTGGCCCAACATATGGTCAATTCTTGAGAATGATCCATGTACACTGGAGAAAAATGTATACTCAGTTACTTTTGGATGAAATGTCCTGTAGATGTCTATCATATCCAGGCGCTCTAGTGTTTTGTTTAAGGCCACTATGTCTTTATTGATTCTCTGTTTGGATGACCGATCTAGAGCCAACAGCGGTGTATTGAGGTCTCCAAGTATGATTGTGTTTTTGTCAGTTTTTGTTTTAAGATCAATAAGTAGCTGTCTTATATATTTTGGTGCTCCTTGGTTTGGTGCATATATATTAAGTATTGTTATGTCTTCTTGATTCAGTGTCCCCTTAGCCATTATGAAATGGCCATTTTTGTCTCTGAGTACTTTTCCTGTCTTGTATTCAGCACTATCCGATATGAGTATTGCTACATCTGCTTTTTTTTGGATGTTATTTGCTTGGAGTATTGTTTTCCAGCCTTTCACTTTGAATTTGTTTTTATCCTTGTTACTTAGATGAGTTTCTTGTAGGCAGCATACAGTTGGGTTTTCTTTTTTAATCCATTCTGCTACTCTGTGCCTTTTTATTGGTGAGTTTAATCCGTTTACATTTAGTGTAATTATTGATACTTGTGAGTTCCCTATTGCCATTTTATATCTTGCTTTCTGTTAGTTTAGTGTCTTGTTTGATCCTTCTCTTTCGTTTTTCTATCTTTTGTTTTTATTTGGTTGTATTCCATACATCTTTCCTCTGTTGCTATCTTTTTTTATCTCATGTGCTTCTGTGGTGGTTTTTTCAATGGTGGTTACCTTTGAGTAATGAAAAGGGTCCCTACCCTGTTCATTGTAGTGAACTATTTTTTGAGTACTTTTGCACTCCATCGTCCTTTGCTACTGTTAATCTCCATCTTCTCCCCCTCTTTCTTTTTGTTGTTGTCACAGTTTAAATTTGGTTTTATTGTGTTCTTCTTGGAGCTTTTACTTGTGGCTCTGTTTTTTTTGTTGTTGTTGTTCTTTGTATCTGATTGGAGAACCCCCTTTAGTAATTTCTGGAGTGGGGGTTTTCTGATGATAAATTCCCTCATCTTTTCTGTATCTGTGAATGTTTTTATTTCTCCTTCATATTTGAAGGATAGCTTTGATGGGTATAGTATTCGTGGCTGAAAGTTCCTCTCTTTCAGGACTTTAAATATTGGGGTCCACTCTCTTCTAGCTTGTGGAGTTTCTGCTGAGAAATCTGATGATAATCTAATGGGCCTTCCTTTATATGTTGTATTCTTCTTTTCCCTGGCTGCCTTGAGAATTTTTTCTTTGCTGTTGGTTTGTGTCAATTTCATTATGATATGCCTTGGAGAAAGTTTGTTGGGGTTAAGAAAACTCAGAGTTCTGTTTGCTTCTTGAACTTGAGACTTTAATTCTTTCCACAGGCTTGGGAAGTTCTCATCTATTATTTGTTTGTGTATGTTTTCCATTCCATTTTCTCTCTCTTCTCCCTCTGATATACCTATTATTCTTATGTTATTCTATTTGATGGAGTCAGATAATTCCTGTGGGGCTATCTCATTTTTTTTAATTTTTGAGTCTCTTTCTTCTTCTCTCTGTTGTGCCTCAAGTTGCTTGTCTTCTATTTCACTAATACCCTCTTCTATCTGACCTGTTCTATTAGCTAAGCTTGTTACTTCGTTTTTCAGCTCGTGAATTGAGTTTTTCATCTCTGTTTGATTTGTTTTTATAGTTTCAATTTCCTTGGAGATATATTCTTTGTGTTCATTGAGTTGTTTTCTGAGCTCCCTAAATTGTCTTTCTGTGTTTTCTTGTATATCTCGGAGGATTTTTAGGATTTCTATCTTGAATTCTCTGTCATTTAGCTTCAAGGTTTCCAATATATTAAATTTTTTCTCCATAGATTTTTCCTCATCTTGCTGTGTTACCTCTCTTTCTTTTGTATGCATGATATTCAATTTTCTCTTCCTTAATGGCATCTGAGGGTGGTTTTGTTGATAGTATTAATGAGATTTAATAAAGAATAAAAAGTTAAAAAATAATAAAAAAATAATAAAAAAATAAAAAATCGAAAAGAGTTGTTTTTTTAAAAAAATTAATAATGAAATAAAGAAAAATAAAATAAAATAAAAATTTTAAAAAAGGAAATTATTCCCCCCTCCTTTTTTCCTCTCCTCTCCTCTCCCCTCTTTCTTGAGAAAATCTTGTGGTGAACTGTGAATTATAACAAACAATGCCTGTGATGGAGGGCCTGAATTGGGGAAAAGTAATAAAGGGGCAAAATAAAAAAGAAAGAAAAAATAAGAAAAAAGAAAAAAAAAGAGCGTATGGACCCACAAAAAGCAAATAAGGAAAAAATTTGGGTCAAGAATAAAATGATTTGCTTTTAGGTGTTGGTTGTCTAAGAGTTATAATGAGAGGAATAAGAGGAAAACGGAAAAATGAGGGGACAAATTAAAAAATTACTATTGTATTTAGTGGAACTAGAACTAGATAATATGGAGAACCAGGGATGGGAGCACTGCTTTAGTGTGTTAAAAAGGTGAAGTAAAAACCCTTCAAAATGCCACAAACATAAGTTTGAGTTCCAGATAAGATAATTTGTTTGTTATTGAGGTTTGAATGAGAGGAGATGTAAAGGAGAAAGGAAGAAACTAATATAGAGGGAGAAAAGAAAGAGAGAGAGAGAAAAAAAGAGGGAACCACTAAAAGAAGAAAAAAGAAAGGAGAGAGAGAGAGAGAGTTAAGGGTTTTGGAGTGCAACTCTCATAGAGAGAAAGGAAGAGAAGAGAAAAGATAATGGGAGATGTAACACTTATGGGTAGTGTAGTTCAAGGACAGGAGAGAGTAAGACCGGCAGAGAGTTAATCGGCCAAATTGGAAGAGGAAAAAAAGTATCAAGAATGAAGATAAGAGAAACAAACGAACAAATATAATAAAATGGGATAGGTTATAAAATCTGCAGATCAGTCTTGATTTTGAGAGGTTATCTTCTTGCTTTTTCTTTTCTCTCCCTCTTCCTGGTCAGTGACTCTGTACCCCGGGTTCTGCCCCTTTGGCACGCTCAGGTAGAGGTTTGCAGTTGATAAGTCTCTATGGCAATGTCATGTATTGTGCTTTAGTCTCGTTGGCAGTCGAGGCTCATTAGCATTTATAGGCTCCACCAGTGAGAGAGTCCGTGTCCCTGGAGCCTTTCTCCTAGTCTTTCCTTCCTCAATTAGTAGCCTGATAATCCAGCTATGGGGTTGCTGCTGCCCCTGCCTGGATAGTAAGAGGCTCAAAGAGCTGGCAACTCCCCACTCTATTTCCACTCAGCACAGGGCTCTGGGTAAGGCTCAGTCAGTCAGAGCTGCTAGCGTAATCAGGTGGGCTTTCCGCCCACTCAAAGACCTCTGGCTCTGCCACTCTGTCCGGTAACACAGGCGGGAGCCCACTTGCGGGGCGCTTGGTGGAAACTCTCACTCACTGTCTGCGAGCAGGATATCTGGCCAGCAGTCTCACACTCTGAGTGAAGCCCCCAACCGCAGGGAAAAGTTGCAGCATTGGAATTGAGTCTTGCTCCATCCCCGTGCACGGCTTTTGCAAGGCGCTGGGGCGGCCCGAGATTCCTCTTTGGCCCACACAAAGGCTCCTGACTCTGCCCCTCTGTGCAATAACACGGGCGCACACTACCAAGGCACTCGAGGAATCTCTCATTCACTATCTGCGTGCACAAACCAGGATATGAGGCCGGCCGCGTTTCCCTCTGAGTGAAACCCCCTCCAGCACGGAAAATCTCCACCATTGGAATTAGTTCTCGCTCCTTCCCATGCGCGGCTTTCCCAGGGTGCTGGGGCTGCCCAGAGACTCTGCCCTCAGCCCACAGAAAGGCCTCTGACCCTGCCTCTCCGTGGGGCAACATGGGCACCCACTTCCGGGGCCTAGGAAGAAATCTCTCGCCCACTAACTGCGTGCACGCCTACCAGGAGACCGGGTAAAATGGCCGCTCAGCTTGTCTTTCTTTTTTTGGGTTTGGCGCGAGTGTTAGCTTGTATTGCCCGGGTTGCCACAGGATCAGTATTTCCTCGGCTTGGATCTCCATGCCACAGCCTGATTTGGCCGTTTGTGCCGCGGCCTGGATCTATTCAACCCCTTTGCCCGCCTCTGTTTCTATATTCACAGTTACCAGAGAAAGCCGCCCTGTTTAGGTTAGTGAGGAAGGCGGAGCATTTCTTACTCCCTATTTCCTTCGGGGTTTGGTTATATATTTAGCCAATTTTTCACTCAACCATACCTTTGGGTGTATTGCGAAGCATCTGGAGCCTCCAAGTATAGGTTTTTCTGTTTCTGGTTGAAGATCTTGTTGAGTTTTGGAGGGGAATTATCGGTATCACTTCCTACCCCGCCATTACTCTGACGTCATCTCCACTGATGGTTAACTTTATGTGTCAACTTGTCTGGAACACAAGGTACCTGGATATTTAATCAAACAGTGTTTTGAGTGTTTCTGTGAGAATGTGTTTGGATGGATTAACATTTAAATTGGTAGACTGAGCAAAGAAGATTGCCCTTCTTAATATGAGTGAGCCTAATCCAATTAGTTGAACACCTGAATAAAACAAAAAGAATGACCTTTTCAAATAAGAAAGAGCCTGACCAGGTGGTGGCACAGTGGATAGAGCGTTGGACTGGGATGTGGAAGGACCCAGGTTCGAGACCCCGAGGTCACCAGCTTGAGTGCGGGCTCAATTGGTTTGAGCAAAGCTCACTAGCTTGGACCCAAGGTCGCTGGCTCGAGCAAGGGGTTACTCGGTCTGCTGAAGGCCCGTGGTCAAGGCACATATGAGAAAGCAATCAATGAACAACTAAGAGTAAGGTGTCACAACAAAAAACTGATGATTGATGCTTCTCATCTCTTTCCATTCCTGTCTGTCTGTCCCTATCTATCCCTCTCTCTGACTCTCTCTCTGTCCCTGTAAAAAAAAAAAGAAAAAGAAAGAAAGAATTCTTCCTATCTGATGGCCTTCAAACTGAAGCACTGGATTTTTCTTATTTTTAGACTCAAGTTGAAATATACTCTTTTTGTGTCTCAAGCCTGCTGGCCTTTGGACTGAAACTATGTCAGTGACTCTCCTGGTTCTCAGACCTTTGAACTCAGCAATGCTGGGTCTCCAACTTCTGAAACCACTCTAAATATCTTAGACTTACTATTCTCCATTAAATATCTATTCGGTTTTTGTCCACAGTCCCTAATATAGGTCTCCTAAAACCTCTATAAATTCCTAAGTGATAAGAATAGAAAGAGTTTCTTTTGTTGTAATGAGGTGACTGTGAGTGGGCTCTGGGATAGCTTCTAGGTGGGGGCTTGTCACCAGAAAGACCAAGCCTTGATTATAGAAGCTTGGAATTTTCAGCCCCACCCTTTATATGCCAGAGAGGGGAGAGAGCTTACGCATGGATTTAATAAATGAGCATGCCCACATGATGAAGCTTCCTTAAAATCCCAAGATTATGAGTTTCAATGAGGTGAACACACCCACATACCAGAAGGGTGACACACCCAACTCTATGGGGACAGAAGCTTCTACATTTGGGACCCTCTCAGAACTTGCCCAATATATTTCTTCATCTGGCTGTTCATCTATATTCTTTATCATTTCCTTTAAAAATCTGATAACATAAGTGTTTCCCTGAGTTTTGAAGACCACTCTAACAAATTAACCAAACCCAAGGAGTGGGTCATGGGAACCTCCAATTTATAGCTGATTAGTCAGAAGAATAGGTAACAATTTTGACTTGTGATTGGGTGTCTGATGTGGGGGTGGAGAACAATCCTGGGACTGAGTCCTTAATCTGTGATTTCAATATCTAGCTGGTGTCACAGGGTATTGCTTGGTAAAGAAACCTCCTCATATAGTATCAGAGTGTTATGAGTGTTCTGTGTGATTGTAAAAAAAAAAAAAAAGCATGGGGGGAGGATGTAGGTATTTCCAATTCTCTCTCTTTCTCTCCCTCTCTCTCAAAGCCTGATGAATCCAGCTACCAAAACCCAATATAAGTAACAGATAAAAGTGAAAAAGCTTCAACACTAACAAGGCTGAGTTCTCTGAGAATCTCATCAACTCAGAGACCCATTCTCCCTCTGGGCTCCAGAATTTTGGTGAAAACCATTTATCTACTTGACCAGGTGGTTGCACAGTGGATAGTGTATCAGCCTGGACACTGAGGACTCAAGTTCAAAACCCCGAGGTGTCTGGGTTGAACATGGCCTCATTTTGCTTGAGTGTGGGCTCACCAGCTTGAGTAAGGGGTCACTGGCCTAGCTGGAGCCTCTTGGTCAAGGCACATATGAGAAAGCAGTCAATAAACAACTAAGGTGCTGCAACTACCAGTTGATGCTTCTCATCTCTCTCCCTTCCTATCTGTCCTTGTGTCTATCTGTCTGTCTTTCTCTACCAAAAAAATCATCTCGAGCACTTCGCTCTTAAATTTGATGAATTTGTTTATATTTCTCTTAAGGAAGGTTGTAAATACAAAAGTAAAAAATACAGTATTCCAGTGTATCTTTTTTATTCCTTCTTACTAAGAGTAGTAGTCTATGATATGAATGTACTATTTAAAAGTTGAAGGAGATTTTGCTTGTTTCCAATTTTTGGCTATTATGAATAAATCTATTCATTTCCCTACTGAAAAAAAAAACAACAACTTGTGACTTATTATTGTCTACAGTAGCAAGCCTTGTCTGGTATTCATGAATTCCTGTGGAGTCAAGTAATTTCCTGAAATTATATTTAAAATATGCTACTATTAGTTCCAATTCTTGGAAGGGTTAATATGTTCAAGGTCACTGGAAATAAATGACTTGACTTCTTGTTCCGTTTCTCTGTACAAATGGCAAATATTATTTCTGATTTCTGCTTATGTGACCAGATAAGAATTTCTCCTGCCTGTGAGTAAATGGCTAATTTGTGTAATTTAAGAGGAAGAAATTGGAAGTTCATTTTGGCTTTGGGATCATACTGTTCTCCAATGCAACTTTATTATTAACAAGGCTCACACTTTGTTTCTGACTTATGTGTATATTTCTCTATTGGTTCATATCCCATAGAGGTGAAGGGAATATGATTAATTCACATCATTGACCCCTTTCTCCACCATATATATAGCTTTTCATTAAGTGCCCAAAGGATACTACCATAACACACACACACATACACACACACACACACACACACACACACCTTAAGAACCTGCAGAATAAAATTTACAGCCCTTCATCTTGGATTCAAGTCCTTTCTCAACCTGTCTCTCCACACATATCCCCCAGTGCTTTCCATAACAAATCATCTGTTCCAATCAGAACAGCCCACCCATCTCTAATTACAGCCACTGGATCTCTACTTAGCTATTTACTTTTTCTGAAGTGCTCTCCCCAGTCCTCTCTGCCAGAGAAAATCTTAACCATATTTCTTTTTTAAAAAAAGTATTGAACCTGACCTGTGGTGGTGCAGTGGATAAAGCACGTTGACCTGGAACTCTGAGGTCGCCAGTTCGAAACCCTGGGCTTGCCTGGTCAAGGAACATATTGGAGTTGATACTTCCTGCTCTTTCTCTCCTTATTCCCTTGCTAAAATGAATTAAAAATTATTAAATTTATTGGGGTGATATTGGCTAATAAAATTATGTAGATTCAAGTCTACATTTTTTCTTTTTTTAAATTTGGTTTCAAGTGTACAGTTCTGTAATACATCATCTGTATATATTGTGCTGTGTGTAATTTCACTTTTATGTAGAATCTAATGAACAAAATAAACAAACAGATCCTACCTATATTTCAAAAACAAGGTTCTTTGAAAGCTATATCCTTCTCTTGAAAACTCTCCTGGGGAGTCCAGCACAGAGTTTGAATTTATTTATTGTCTGTAGCATAAGTTAAGGATAACTTTTTCTTTGTCTACACATCTCTTCTCCCCACAATTAGATCTGTGAGTCTCTCAAGAGCTTAGATCACAGAATCTCTTCATCTCCTCAAAGATTACCATAAGTTAAAACCACGATAATTATTTGTGGCTAGAATTTCTTTTCTCTTATTCCTTCATTCAGAACACTGGTCTCCCAGACTCATAGTTTTAGGGACATTAAATTGTCCACCATGGCCCTGGCCAGTTGGCTCAGTAATTGAGCTTTGGCCCAGCATATAGATGTTCTGGGTTTGATTCCCAGTCAGGGCACACAGGAGAAGTGCCCATCTGCTTCTCCACACATCCCCCTCTTGCTTCTCTCTCTCTCTCTCTCTCTCTCTCTCTCTCTCTCTTCTCTTCTCTTCTCTTTCAGCCATGGCTTGATTGGATCGAGTTGGCCCTGGGCACTGAGAATGGCTCCATGGCCTCTGCCTCAGGCACTAAAACGTGGCTCTGACTGCAACGGAGCAAGAGCCCCATATGGGCAGAGCATCGCCCCTTAGTGGGCTTGCCAGGTGGGTCCTGGTTGGGACACATGCAGAAATCTGTTTCTCTGCTTCCTCTCCTCTCACTAAAAAACAAAAACAAAACACTTTTAAAAAATTGCCCATCACCCACCATAAATAAAAGCAATACACTGTCTTATTAAAATACATTTACAAGCTTTGCAGAGTGGCAGTATCATAGTCAATGTGGTTTATCCAAGGAGTGATTATTGCTAATTTAAAAATATGTTTAGAACTGCCATTTATTAGATGCTTACTCTCTGCCAGGCACGATGCTTTATCAGAGTTAACTCATAGACTCGTAATGCAAACCTTTTTAGAGATGAAAAAATTAAAATTCTGAAAGCTTAGTTATTTTTTAACTTATTAATTTTAGAGAGAGAGGAAGGAAGAGAAAAACATTGATTTGTTGTTCCACTTATTTATGCATTCATTGGTTGATTCTTGTATGTGCCCTGACCACAAGATAGAACCTGCAATCCTGGCGCATCAAACAATGCTCCAACCAACTGAGGTATGTGGCAAGGGTAGAAGGCTTGGGTAATTTATTCAAGGTCCATCAGCAGCCAGTGGAACAGGCCAGGAATAAACATAGGTCTGTCTGAATTTCAAAAGCTCTATTTCTCAACTTTCGCTGCACAACACAGGCATCCCTGGGTTGCAGACTTGGCATTGTTAGTTTTAAAGGCTCCCCCATGTGGTGTAAATGTGAAGCCAGAACTGGACTTTTAATTTTGACACTCCACTATCTCCAGTGTGGGGAATAGTGTCAGTGGGGTTGAGATGGAGAGAACACCTGTTTGCCGAGCTAATTTAGCTCCAGCAAGAACTTGGAGCCAGAGTTGTGTGATTAGGATAAAACCAGGTTCTCCTCAAAATGCTAAATACATGCTGGAGCACCTATGGATGTGGGACAGGGTTTAAGCTGGGGATCTCAAATGACAAGGTAACTTCAGTTGACATCTGACTTTTACAGACTTCTTGCCTGCCCCAGGTGGTCACTCATTTACTCTATAACTGCTATTGAAAAGCTTTGGCAAAGCCTCCTTCTCAAACTCTCAAGTCTCAAAAGCTTGAAATATTTAAATAAAATATGTAAGTTTCTGATAAAAAAATAAGGAAGCATACTCCATAAGTAAGGTCTTATCTGCTGCTATCCTGAGTTGACAGTCAGCAAAAAGCAAGCCTCTTTCTCCTGCTTTAACTCACTGTATCCTCTATGCCAAATACAGGGCTTCTGGGAATGAAAATAAGTGAGTTGTCTCAGGGTGAGGCCATGCTTCTCTGCAGTGACATCATAAAAGTCAGTGTTGAGAACAAAGCCGAAAGTACCAATCTGGCCAATCTCCTGGGGGGTCCTGGGCAGGTTTTCTCAGTTGTAACTTGGTCCTCTCTGGATAGATTCTCCTCCTCCACCTTGGCTCTAACCTTTCAGAGACCCAAAGCAAGGATGTTGGAGCAGACTTCCCCTTTGCCCAAGGCCTGTAGCAATAGTTACTTTACTAGTGTGGGCATTAATGGTGTTATACTAGTAGCCACAGGTAACAAGACAGCCCAGGGAAGGTAACAATGGGGTGACTAGATATATAATTTTGTGACTATGAGAATGCTGGCAGAGCACCAGCAAAACTGGTTCACAGCAGGAACAGAGCAGCTACTATTTATTGAATACTGTGTGCTAGGCACTAAGCACTTTACCTTGTGATAAAATACTGTTAGGTACTCAAAGAGTTTTTTTCCTGTTTCCTGTATTTTTCCCATTATTAAAGCATAATTTAAGTTCAGTAAATTGATTCATTTTAGGTCCACAGTTCAATGAGTTTTATCACACAATCACCACCAGAATACAGTGTAAAACATTTCCATCACCTCAAAAAGTTTCTACATGTCCCTTCACAGTCAATCCTCTAGCACCTAATTTGAGCCCCTGTCAACAATTAATCTGGTTTCTGTCTCTGTATCTACCTTTTCTCTTGGAACCACAGCTAAGCAAAGGACACTCAATACCCCATATTCTAAGTTCAGACGACCAGCAACTCTTAAGGCCAGACATCAGGAAACAAATCTTGCTGTGGAAAAACCAGCTGCCCAGTTGATATAAGAGGTCTGCGGGTGTGCAATATTTCCCTTCCCCAAGTCAGGAGAGAGGAGATGCTAAGATAATCAGTCATAAAATTAGAGGTCACTAGGCCCTGGCTGGTTGGCCAGTGGATAGAGTGTCAGCCCAACATATGGATGTCCTAGGTTCAATTCCTGGCCAGAGCACACAGCGACCATCTGCTTCTCTCCTCTTCCCTCTCCCCCTTCTCTCCCTTTCCCCTCCTGCAGCCAGCTATATTGGTTCAAGGGTGGCCCCAGGTGCTGAGGGTAGCTTGGTTGGTCCAAGCATGTCAGCTTCATGCACTAAAAATAGCTCGGTACTGGAGCATTGGTCAGACAGGGTTGCCAGGTGGATCCTAGTCAGGGCACATGTGGGAGTCTGTCTCATTATCTCCCCTCTTCTCATCTTAAAAAATAATAGAGGTTTCTAGAAGTGACCCACATCTTACTAAAATGGGTGCTGGTGTCTATATTTTCTCTGAAAATTGCGTAGGTACAATACTAGCACTGTGTCTGATGCTGCTGGGGCATGGAAGAAAACACTGTGGGAGAGATGGAGGCCTGGGGGACTTCCAGGTTGAGATAGGGCAATGACAGGGCCCTCACTATCTTGATTCTTAAGGAATAGGTAAGATATATATGGTATGCCTGACCTGTGGTGGCGCAGTGGATAAAGTGTCGACCTGGAAACGCTGAGGTCGCCGGTTCGAAGCCCTGGGCTTGCCTGGTCAAGGCACATATGGGAGTTGATGCTTCCAGCTCCTCCCCCCTTCTCTCTGTCTCTCCTCTCTCTCTCTCTCTCTGTCTGTCTCTCCCTCTCCTCTCTAAAAAATGAATAAATAAAAAAAAAATAGGAGACTCAAAAGATATATATGGTATATGTCTATAAGCTTGGGGAAAATTCCCCCAAAACAATAGATAAGATTGAGGTCTATGAGCTTGCCCAAAGCTATCATAGTGTGGAGGCAAAAAGGTTCATGCCTCAGTAGAATGTGGTATCATGCCTCTATCAGTGTTATGCCAGAGTTGAGGGATTTATTTTTTAAAATATTTTAGGTATATATCCTCAATGATTTGACGCAACTCAAGAAACCTGTTACACTTTCACTGCCTCCATTAATCCTAAAAGCACCCTATAAAGTAGGTATGCCTATTTTATAGATGAGAGAATTGATGATCAGAGAGGGCAAGTAATGTATTCCAGGTCACACAACAGGTAAATAAATAACAGAAGCACAATTTGCATCCAGGTCTGCTTGACTCTAAAACCTATGTTCCTTCCTCTACATCAGACTTCCTTATATGTGTGTATCAGCTAGAGGGGGGAGAAGGCATCAGCTTATAGTAGCACAGAGATTCCTATGGATACTCAAGACAATAACTGTTAGGTTCTTGTATTTTTCCCACTTGCTAACCTTCCTCCCCCTTTAGCTAACAGTCTTGATTCCTTAGAACAGGGGTCCCCAAACTACGGCCGCGGGCTGCATGCGGCCCCCTGAGGCCATTTATCCGGCCCCCGCTGCACTTCCGGAAGGGGCACCTCTTTCATTGGTGGTCAGTGAGAGGAGCACATTGACCATCTCATTAGCCAAAAGCAGGTCCATAGTTCCCATTGAAATACTGGTCAGTTTATTGACTTAAATTTACTTGTTCTTTAAATATTGTATTTGTTCCCGTTTTGTTTTTTTTACTTTAAAATAAGATATGTGCAATGTGCATAGGGATTTGTTCATAGTTGTTTGTTTTTTTTATAGTCCGGCCCTCCAACGGTCTGAGGGACAGTGAACTGGCCCCCTGTGTAAAAAGTTTGGGGACCCCTGCCTTAGAATAACCCTGTTCATTCCCTGCTCTGTTTCTGTCAATATGCTTGTCTCTTCAGGTTGGAAAGCCTCAACCCATTCTGACCACACACACGAACCTGAAGCTGCCTCTTTGTCTGGGACTCCAAAGCTGTATTGGTCACTCAGTGCCTGTTCTGGCTCCTGGAAGGAAGACTCCAGCTCATTTCTCAGATCCTCACAGTTTATGCGGTCCTACTGCAGTCAACTGTGCCTTGCCCTGAGATCTGACATAACTGCTTCCCACCAAGCTTTCACCTCAGTATGAGGGCATAATTCAGTATTGAGTTGGTAGGTTTAAAAAAATCATGTGCTGCTCAGTTTTATGTACAAAATAAAACTCTGTTCCATGATAGAAAACAATAATCTTAAACAGATGGTAACTATAGCCCCAGAAGAAGAAATCTCCACCCTAAGCTTCTGGTAAAGTACCCTGGTGATTTACTAAAATGGTTTCTGAGAGAGTGGAAGAGAGAGAGAGAGAGAGAGAGAGAGAGAGAAATATCAACTCGTTGTTTCACTTGGTTGTTCCATTTAGTTGTGCACTCGCTGGTTGATTTTTATATGTGTCCTGACCAGTGATCAAATCTGCGATATTGGCATGCTTAGATGACGTTTTATTCACTGAGCCACCTGGCCCCGGCTAAAATTCCTTTCTTAAGAGCATTCTCATAAGGAATAGCAAACACTCAGCATTCATTTATGAAGATTTTAAACCAGGAGCAACACCATCCTTTAAACTTGTTCAGTTTCACAGATGCTACCAAGCAATGCTAAGATTGTCTCCTTGGGATTCACTAGGCCTGAGGATTTTCTGTTATTGAAAGGTTGGTGGTGAGAAATGCAATAAAACCTTAAGTTGCTATGAATCTGCAAATGATTATAGTCACTATTTATAATCTCTTTTACTTTAATGAAAATATTGACCAATCCAAATCTTCTTAATGCTAGAGGTCTGTTTTCTTTAGCTTCTTACACTTTAAAATGACAATAACAAGGTGGTTTTATTCAATGATGGTACTTCTGAGGTAGTTGGGTCATCTTAGTATATGGCATCATTCAAAAAAATGTAAGAACAGAAATAATGCAAATGTGAGTAAACATTGCACTTTGTACAGTCCAGGACTCTGCTGTTGAGGCAATGGTATAAAAGGATACCTTTGATACACTTTGGTATCAGCTCCCCAAAAGGCTATGATGTCCCCAGACATCTTTAGATTCATTTACTACTCTAACTAAGCTCCCTGGAATTCATGCAAATAATTTTTTCCTTTTCTTTCCTTCTTTCTTTCTCTCTCTCTTTCTTTCTTTCTTTCTTTCTTTCTTTCTTTCTTTCTTTCTTTCTTTCTTTCTTCTTTCTTTCAATAGAGACAGATAGAGAGAGGGACAGATAAAGACAGACAGACGAGGAAGGAGAGGGAGGGAGTGGGGGGAAGGTAGGGGCACAAAGAAAACCAGATAGAAGGTGACGGAGGACGATTTGACTTTGAGTGGGGGGTATGCAGCATAATCAAAGGTCAAAATAATCTGGAGATGTTTTCTCGGAACATATGTACCCTGACTTATCAATGTCACTGCATTAAAATTAATAAAAATAAGATTAAAAAAAAAGACAGACAGACAGGAAGGGAGAGAGGTGAGAAGCATCAATTCTTTAATTCTTTGTTGCAGCACCTTAGTTGTTCACTGATTGTTTTCTCATATGTGCCTTCACCAGGGGGCTACAGCAGACTGAGTGACCCCTTGCTCGAGCCAGTGACCTTGGAATCTAGCTGGTGAGCCTTATTCAAACCAGATGAGCCCATGCTCAAGCCTGAGACCTCAGGATTTTTAACCTGGGTACTCCACATCCCAGTCCAAAGCTCTATCCACTGTGCCACCACCTGATCAGGCCATACAAATAATTTTTAAGTTATCACATATTGACCTCAAACAGTTGGCTGAGAAAATTGACAAGTATTATGTCTGGTTGTATTCTTCTATTTTCCTAGGTATTAACTGGCTTTGACACATTGCCTTACTTTGATGCATAGCTTCTGGATACTCAATACTGATGACTTTTTTTACTTGGTCCAGACAGAGAGAGAAGGAGAGAGAGAGATTGAGAAGGAGGGAGTGAGCAAGGAAGAGGGAAGGAGGGTCATTTAAGCTCTACCCTCATGAGCTAATCTAACCCTAATTACTTCCCAAAGGCCCACTCCCAGATACCATCACACTGCATATTTGGTGGGCTTCCACATATGAATTTGGGTAGGACACAAACATTCATAGCAACATACTACTTTCCTGTCTCCATCATCAGTTTCTCTGTCTTCTGTTACCTATGAGTACTGGCCTTGGTGAGTGACCAGCTATCTTTCACCACTTTTTCAATGTAACTGAAGGTAAATGGATGTTGGTACCCTTGGGGAAGTACTGGAGGAATATTTATTTTAAATACATTTTGTGGCATTATGGAGTTCTTCTCCAAGAGCACCCAGCTTTTCTTTCAATTGCTGGCCTCTGGATCTGTGAATCAACTTAAATTGGAAACTGAATGAAAGAAAATGATTTTCCATTGCAGTGGCTGACATTAGCCTTTTGCTCCCCAGTTGTAAATTTCTAGAGAGTACAAAAGTCAAATGTTACCCTAGTTGGCTGCCTGTCTCTCTTGTCCCTAAGAATGCCTATTAACTATACCATTGCTAGAGATTTCTGGAGGTCAAAACATTCTGGTAGCTACTCCAGCCTTATGTCCTGTATCAGTCTGCTCAGACTGCTATAACAAAGTATCTCACATGGTGGGCATTAAAAACAGAGATTTATTTTCTCACAGTTGTTGAGGCTGGAGTCTAAGATCAAGGTGTTGGAAGGGTTGATCCATTCTGAGGCCTTTCTCCTTGTCTAGAAAATGGCTGTCTTTTCCCTGTGTTGTTTTTTTTAATAAATAAATTTTTATTAATTTTAATTGGGTGACATCAATAAATCAGGGTACATATATTCAAAGAAAACATGTCCAGGTTATCTTGTCATTCAATTATGTTGCATATCCATCACCCAAAGTCAGATTGTCCTCCATCACCTTCTATCTAGTTTTCTTTGTGCCCCTCCCCCTCCCCTCTCCCTCCTTCCCTCCCCCCTATAACCACCACACTCTTGCCCATGTCTCTTAGTCTCATTTTTATGTCCCACCAATGTATGAAATCATGCAGTTCTTGTTTTTTTTTCTGATTTACTTATTTCACTTCATATAATGTTATCAAGATCCCACCATTTTGTTGTAAATGCTCTGATGTCATTATTTCATATGGCTGAGTAGTATACCATAGTGTATATGTGCCACATCTTCTTTATCCAGTATATATATATATATATATATATATATATATATATATATATATATATATATTACAGTGATTAAAGACTTTAAGCAAACTCTTGGCCAATACAGCAAGAATCCATAAAAGAGTAGTGTCCTTAACATGTTCACCAAGTCCAAGATGGTACCAACACCATTCCAAATCCCTGTGAATGTAACCCAACCCCAGTTCAGTCTGTTAGGAGCTATCACAAGGAGAGGAGTCCAGAAAAAGTCCACATCCAGGAAAAGCCCACATGGCACTGGAATTGTTGTCACAATTCTATATTTTGCAGCTCACGTCCAAGTCCCAATGACCACTGCTTCTAGCTGGTAATGATTCAGATAGACTGGAAAAGCCATCTGCAGCATGTGTGGAGATAGAGCCTCTGTTCTCTTCTGGTTGGAGAGATGAGACCAGGGTGTTTTTCCCTGGAGCTCTGCAACTGTGGTGTGGTAAAGAGAACTTTGGGATACACTAAGCTGGGAGGAAAAGGTAGATTCATAATAGAAGTTGGCAAAAGTGGGGGGAGAGAGCTCTAAATTAGGAGTAGGACCCAGCCTGAAATATGAGTGGGGCATTTAGGTAGGAGGAATAAATGAAACATTATATATTAAACAAAGCAGCAGAAAATAGGACTATCAACACCCACAACAGAGACCTTTGAGGGAAGAATAAAACACCTGACTATTCAGGCAAAACATACTTAAGTGGCCCTTGTGCAAATGAGATCAGTTTACATGCTTCTTGGAATAAATACCCTAGGCTCGTCCACAGTATCGTAGATGGGGCCAACGGCCCTGGGCACCTTCAGCCTTCAGTGGCAAACCCCAGCTTTCTGGGCAAAGTTAGGTCATAGGTGGCTGGAGCAGGGCTGGAAGAGACTGAACCCTCCCTTAGAGGAGCAAGGGGGAAGCCTACCTTCCAGTGTCCCTGTTTCCTCACAGCAGAGGTATATAAGTTTGGCAGGCTTTAGCTCAATGACTTTCCTTTTCACTATTGAAGCAGGACCCAGATGGATTCCTATGAGACCCCTTTGGGGCATTGGAGCCTTTAAGGGCATGTCCTAAAAGCTGGTAGTTCCCCTGATCTCTATTAGGCTTTTTCTGCCTTTTGGTACCTTAAAAGCCATTCTTGGAGTGACGTCACGTAAATGGCGCCGTGAGCAGCGCGTCCAACAGATCTCCCCAAAATCTCAACAAATTTATCAACTAGAAACAGAAAAATTTATCCTCGGAGCATTCCGGAGTTCCACACACACACTGAAAGCAAAAGGACTGTTGCCGAGGAGGAAGTACGCCTGGGGTGAGTCAACCCACGCGTGCAACTGCCCGCCCACATTCGGGGAGCGGCAGCCTGGGCACTGGCGGCCACCGCATGCCCTGAGAAACCGCACGCGCTCCCTGTGCCTCGGTCCGGAGAGTCCCCGGCCACCGGCCCCGAGAAACCGCGCACGTGCCCCGTGCCACGGTCTGGAGAGTCCCCGGCCACCGGCGTGCCCGAGAAACTGTGCGCGTGCCCCGTGCCATGGTCCGGAGAGTCCCCGGCCACCAGTGTGCCCGGAGAAACCGCGCGCGCGCCCCGTGCCATGGTCCGGGAGGGGCGCCAAGGCTGTCTTTCCTAGTCGGGAGATTCTCTCTGTGGGCGGGGCACCTCACCCAGCCATTCAAGCTAACAATCAAGCATTGGGGGGAGGGGCACACAGGCAGCCTGAAATACTTTCTGGAGCACAGCTGCGGATCCAATCACTGAAATTAGCTTAACCCACGAAATCTGCGCAACCACGGGGCTCTAATTGATAAGATCTCTCCCAGTTCAGCGATCCAAGACAAGAGGCATGATATTTTTCAGTGCCTTTCGCTAAAGGGGTGGGGGCAACTTCTGATTGACAGAGCCTCCATATTCAGGGATATACCTAACAAGAGGGACTTGGCAGATATTAAGATCTATACAGCAAGCAGCAACTAGTGCTTCTTCTTCCCAGCCAAAACAGGCTACCAAGTGTGGAAAGCCTGGGTTGAGTGGTCCAATTGAATGATAGGCGCTGAACAGTCACCTTGACAACAATTGACTCCCAGCCCCACCTGATTACGCTGGAGGCTCTGACTGCCAGAGCCTTACCCAGAGCCTTGCACTGAGTGAGGATAGAGTGGGGATTTCCCAGCTCTTTGAGCCTCTTACTCCCCAGACAGAAGCAGTGGCAGCCTCATAGCTGGATCACCAGGCTGCTAATTCAGGAAGGGGAGACTAGGAGAGAGACTCCAGGAAAGCAAACTCTCTCATTGTTGGACTCTGACTACCAGTGAGACTAAAGCCAATTATATGACATTGCCATAGAATCCCATCAACTGCAAATCCCTACCTAAGAGTGACACAGGGGTAGAACTTGGGGTACAGAGTCACCGACCAGGAAGAGGGAGAGAAAAGAAAAAGGAAGAAGTTAACCTCTCAAAATCAAGAAAAATCCACAGACTTTATAACTTGTTCCACTAATTCTTTGTTGTTGTTGTTTCTTTCTTCTATCTTATTGCCTTTATTATTATTTCTATTTCTTCCACCTCGGTCCTTTTATTCTCTGCCCATCTTATGCTACCCTTTTCTTGAACTACACTACCCATGAGTGTTACATTTTATTTCTTTTCTTCATCCTTACTCTCCTTTAGAGTTACACTCCAAAACCCTTAACTCTCACTCTCTCCCCTTTTGTTTTTTTGAGTTTTTTCCATTCCTTTTTTTCTTCCTTCGTTTCTCTCTTTTTCTTATTTTTTCCTTTCTATTCATTTCTTCTTTTCTCCTTTTACTTTTCCTCCCATTTAAGCCTCAATCACGAACAAATTATTTAATTTGGGACTCAAGGTTTTTTGTTTTTGTTTTTTTGTTCTTTCTTTTTTTTCTGCGTTTGTTCTTGGTTTTCCTTTATTTGTTCGTTTTTGTGGCATTTTGGGTACTTTTTACATTGCTTTTTAACTCACTAGCTTTCCTCCCAACCCAACGTCTCCATTGTATTTACTCTTCGCTCCACTTAATACAACAAATTTTTACTTATTATTTTTATTTTTATTTTTTTCTTCTTTAATTATTGTTTTCTCTCTCCTTTTTTCTGTTTCCCTCTTATCCCTCTCATTATATCTCTTAGTCGACCATCACTTACAAGCAAATCATTTTATGCTTGTCTAAGATTTTCTCCTTTTTTTTTTTGCATTTAGTAGGTCCCTACTCCCTTTTTTACCCCTTGAACTCTTCACCCCAAATCAGGCCCTCCGTTATAGGCAGTTTTTGTTCCATTTAGCATAATATAATTCACAGGTCATCACAATATTTCCCTAAGGAGGTGAGAGGAGGGGAAGAGAAGAAAGAAAAAAGGGGGAAATAATAAATTATTACTTTTTTGTGGAGTGTTTTCCTTTTTTTCCCTTTTATTCTTTATTAATTCTAATTAATACTATCAACAAGACCACCTTCAGATGCCAATAAGAAAAAGGAAATTGAATATTATGGATACAAAAGATAGAGAGGTAACACAAATAGATGTGGAAAAATCTATGGAGAAAAGATTTAACATATTGGAAGCCTTGGAGCCAAATGACAGAGAATTTAAAATAGAAATCTTAAAAATACTCAGAGATATACAAGAAAACACAGAAAGGCAATTTAGGGAAATCAGGAAACAACTCAACGATCACAAAGAATATATTACCAAGGAAATTGAAACTATAAAAACAAATCAAACAGAAATGAAAAACTCAATTCACGAGCTGAAAAACGAGGTAACAAGCTTAGCTAATAGAACAGCCCAGATAGAAGATAGGATTAGTGAAATAGAAGACAAGCAACTTGAGGTAAAACCGAAAGAAGAAGAAAGAGACTCAAAAATAATAAAAAATGAGAAAGCCCTACAGTAATTGTCTGACTCCATCAGAAAGAATAACATAAGAATAATAGGTATATCAGAGGGAGAAAAGACAGAAAATGGAATGGAGAATATACTCAAACAAATAATAGATGAGAACTTCCCAAGCCTGTGGAAAGAACTAAAGCCTCAAATTCAAGAAGCAAACAGAACACCGAGTTTTCTTAACCACAACAAACCCACTCCAAGGCACATCATAATGAAGATGACACAAACCAATGACAAAGAAAAAATTCTCAAGGAAGCCAGGGAAAAGAAGAATACACATATAAAGTAAGGCCTATTAGATTATCATCAGATTTCTCAGCAAAAACTCTACAAGCTAGAAGAGAGTGGACCCCAATATTTCAAGCCCTGAAAGAGAGGAACTTTCAGCCAAGAATACTATACCCATCAAAACTATCCTTCAAGTACAAAGGAGATATAAAAATATTCACAAATACAGAAGAGATGAGAAAATTTATCGTCAGAAAGCCCCCACTCCAGGAAATACTAAAGGGGGTTTTCCAACCAGATTCAAAGAACAAAAGAAAACATAACCACAAGTAACAGCTCCACCAAGAAGACAATAAAACCAAACTTAAACTGTGACAACAAAAGAAAAAAAAGGGGAGAAATGATGAAGATTAACAGTAGCAAAGGACGATGAAGCGCAGAAATACTCATAAGAAAGGGTACTACAATGAATATGGTAGGTACCCTTTTCATTACTTAATGGTAACCACCCTTGAAAAAAACACCACAAAAACACTTGACTTAAAAAAGGTAGCAACAGAAGAAAGAAGTATGGAATACAAACAAACAAAAACAAACGATAGAAAAACAAAAGAGAAGAATCAAACAAGATACAAAACTAACAGAAAGCAATTTATAAAATGGCAGTAGGGAACCCACAAGTGTCAATAATTACACTAAATGTAAATGGATTAAACTTACCAATAAAAAGACACAGAGTAGCAGAATGGATTAAAAAAGAAAATCCAACTCTATGCTGCCTACAAGAAACTCATCTAAGCAACAAGGATAAAAACAAATTCAAAGTGAAAGGTTGGAAAACAACACTCCAAGCAAACAACACCCCCAAAAAAGCAGGTGTAGCAATACTCATATCTAATAATGCTGACTACAAGACAGAAAAAGTACTCAGAGACAAAAATGGCCATTTCATAATGATTAACGGGACACTGAATCAAGAAGACATAACAATCCTTAATATATATGCACCAAACCAAGGAGCACCAAATATATAAGACAGCTACTTATTGACCTTAAAACAAAAACTGACAAAAATACAATCATACTTGGAGACCTCAATACACTGCTGATGGCTCTAGATCGGTCATCCAAACGGAGAATCAATAAAGATATAGTGGCCTTAAACGAAATACTAGAACACCTGGATATGATAGACATCTACAGGACACTTCATCCCAAAGTAACTGAGTATACATTTTTCTCTAGTGAACATGGAATATTCTCAAGAATTGACCATATGTTGGGCCACAAAGACAATATCAGCAAATTTAGAAAAATTGAAATTGTGCCAAGCATATTCTCTGATCATAAAGCCTTGAAACTAGAATTCAACTGTAAAAAAGGGGGAAAAACCCACAAAATTGTGGAAACTAAACAACAAACTTCTAAAAAATGAATGGGTCAAAGAAGAAATAAGCGCAGTGATCAAAAGATATATACAGACAAATGAAAATGAAAATACGACATATCAGAATCTCTGGGATGCAGCAAAAGCAGTAATTAGAGGAAAGTTCATATCACTTCAGGCCTATATGAACAAACAAGAGAGAGCTGAAGTAAACCACTTAACTTCACACCTTAAGGAACTAGAAAAAGAAGAACAAAGACAACCCAAAACCAGCCAAAGAAAGGAGATAATAAAAATCAGAGCAGAAATAAATGAAATAGAGAACAGAAAAAGTATAGAAAAAATCAATAAAACAAGGAGCTGGTCTTTGAAAAGATCAACAAAATCGACAAACCCTTGGCAAGACTCACCAAGGAAAAAAGACACAGGACTCAAATAAATAAAATCCAAAATGAAAGAGGAGAGATCATCACAGACATCATAGATATACAAAGAATTATTGTAGAATACTATGAAAAATTTTATGCCTCCAAATACAACAATCTAGAAGAAATGGATAAATTCCTAGAACAATACAACCTTCCTAAACTGAGTCATGAAGAAGCAGAAAGCCTAAACAGACCAATCAGCAGGGAGGAAATAGAAAAAACTATTAAAAACTTCCCCAAAAATAAAAGTCCAGGCCCAGACGGTTATACTAGTGAATTCTATCAAACATTCAAAGAAGACTTGGTTCCTATTCTACTCAAAGTCTTCCAAAAAATTGAAGAAGCAATACTTCCAAACACATTTTATGAGGCCAACATAACCCTCATACCAAAACCAGGCAAGGATGGCACAAAAAAAGAAAACTACAGACCAATATCTCTAATGAATACAAATGCTAAAATACTAAACAAAATACTGACAAATCGAATACAACAACATATTAAAAAAATAATACATCATGATCAAGTGGGATTCATCCCAGAATCTCAAGGATGGTTCAACATACGTAAAACGGTTAACGTAATACACCATATCAACAAAACAAAGAACAAAAACCACATGATCTTATCAATAGATGCAGAAAAGGCTTTTGATAAAATACAACACAATTTTATGTTTAAGACTCTCAACAAAATGGGTATAGAAGGAAAATATCTCAACATGATAAAGGCCATATATGATAAACCATCAGCCAACATCATATTAAATGACGTAAAACTGAGGACTTTCCACCTTAAATCAGGAACACGACAGGGTTGTCCACTCTCTCCACTCTTATTTAACGTGGTGCTAGAAGTTCTGGTCAGAGCAATCAGACAAGACAAAGAAATAAAGGCATCCATATCGGAAAAGAAGAAGGAAAGGTATCACTTTTTGCTGATGATATGATCCTATACATCGAAAATCCAAAGGACTCCACAAAAAGATTACTAGAAACAATAAACCAATACAGTAAGGTCGCAGGATACAAAATTAACATACAAAAGTCCATAGCCTTTCTATATGCCAACAATGAAATATTAGAAAATGAACTCAAAAAAATAATCCCCTTCACGATTGCAACAAAAAAAAATAAAATACCTAGGAATAAACATAACAAAGAATGTAAAGGACCTATATAAAGAAAACTACAAGACATTGCTAAGAGAAATAGAAAAAGACACAATGAGATGGAAAAATATTCCTTATTCTTGGATAGGAAGAATAAATATAATTAAAATGGCCATATTACCCAAAGTAATATATAAATTTAATGCAATTCCCATCAAAATTCCAATGACATTTTTTAAAGAAATGGAACAAAAAATCATAAGATTTATATGGAACTATAAAAAACCACGAATAGCCAAAGCAATCCTAAGGAAAAAGAATGAAGCTGGGGGCATTACAATACCTGACTTTAAACTATATTATAGGGCCACAATATTCAAAACTGCATGGTATTAGCAGAAAAATAGACACTCAGACCAATGGAACAGAATAGAAAGCCCAGAAATAAAACCACATATATATGGTCAAATAATCTTTGATAAAGGGGCCAACAACACACAATGGAGAAAAGAAAGCCTCTTCAACAAATGGTGTTGGGAAAAATGGAAAGCCACATGCAAAAGAATGAAACTCGACTACAGCCTGTCCCCGTGTACTAAAATTAATTCAAAATGGATCAAAGACCTAAATATAAGATCTGAAACAATAAAATACATAGAAGAAGACATAGGTACTAAACTCATGGACCTGGGTTTTAAAGAACATTTTATGAACTTGACTCCAATGGCAAGAGAAGTGAAGGCAAAGATAAATGAATGGGACTACATCAGAATAAAAAGTTTTTGCTCAGCAAGAGAAACTGATATCAAAATAAACAGACAGCCAACTAAATGGGAACTGGTATTTTCAAACAACAGCTCAGATAAGGGCCTAATATCCAAAATTTACAAAGAACTCATAAAACTCAACAACAAACAAACAAACAATCCAATAAAAAAATGGGAAGAGGACATGAACAGACACTTCTCCCAGGAAGAAATACAAATGGCCAACAGATATATGAAAAGATGCTCAGCTTCATTAGTTATTAGAGAAATGCAAATCAAAACTACAATGAGATACCACCTCACCCCTGTTAGATTGGCTATTATCAACAAGACGGGTAATAGCAAATGTTGGAGAGGCTGTGGAGAAAAAGGAACCCTCATCCACTGTTGGTGGGAATGTAAAGTAGTACAACCACTATGGAGGAAATTATGGTGGTTCCTCGAAAAACTGCAAATAGAACTACCTTATGACCCAGCAATCCCTCTACTGGGTATATACCCCAAAACCTCAGAATCATTGATATGTAAAGACACATGTAGCCTCATGTTCATTGCAGCACTGTTCACAGTGGCCAAGACATGGAAACAACCAAAAAGCCCTTCAATAGAAGACTTTATCCATCTTCCTTGGATAAAGAAGATGTAGCACATATACACTATGGAATACTACTTAGCCATAAGAAATGATGACATCAGATCATTTACAGCAAAATGGTGGGATCTTGATAACATTTTATGGAGTGAAATAAGTAAATCAGAAAAAACAAGAACTACATGATTCCATACATTGGTGGAACATAAAAACGAGACTGAGACATGGACAAGAGTGTGGTGGTTACCAGGGGTGGGGGGAGGGAGGACGCAGGAGGGAGGGAGGGAGAGATTTAGGGGGAGGGGAAGGGGCATAGAGAAAACTAGATAGAGGGTGACGGAGGACAATCTGACTCTGGGCGAGGGGTATGCAACATAATTTAATGACAAGATAACCTAGACATGTTTTCTTTGAATATATGTACCCTGAATTATTAATGTCATCCTATTAACATTAATCAAAATTTATTTAAAAAAAATCCATTCTCAGATGATCTCGCTGAGAGGTTTGAGGATCCCCATCCGCCTATATAAACCTTTTCTGTATATCTGGAGCTATTTGGAAAAAGAAAAAACAGTGCTATTAGCTGGATCAAATAAAAGAAGGTAGAAGTTTGCAGGAAAAGAAGATTTGACGTCTCCTGTTCATCAACATTCAAAAGAAATTTAAAATTTTTTAAGTAAAAAGCATGATATGGTAGACCCGTAGGAGTTCCAGGATATGCTTCCTCCTTTTAATTTTTTTTAAATTGACCTTAAAATATTTGCTGGGTACACTTTAATAATACCTTGACTTTAAAGATTGTAAGAAATACCCATAATTCAAAAGGTTTGACAAAATACAGTAAATGCTTTTGCTACATATTCAGGAGCATTGTCAGTTTTAATCAGTTTAGGAAATCCCATAATTAAAAAATGCATACAGACAATGAGCTATAGGCTGCTTAGCAGCCTCTCCTGTTCTGGCAGAGGTTACTATGTATATAAATCCAGAATAAGTATCCACTGTAACATGGACATAGGACTGTTTGCCAAATGAAGGTATATGAGTAACCTCCATTTTCCAAAGTTGTTCTGGTAGGGGTCCTTGAGGGTTAACTTCAAATGAAGGGACAGATTGTAGTATAGGATTTTCCATGTGTTTTTACATGATCTTTCCTCTGTGTATATGTCTGTGTGTTTATCTTGTCTTCTTATAAGGAAACCAGACATACTGGATTAGGACCCTCCTATGTGACCTCATTTTACCTTGATTATCTCTTTAAGACCCTATGTCTGAATACAGTCACATGTGGATGTACTGGGGATTAGCACTTCCATATATGAATTTTGGGGGGACACAATTCAGCCCATACATGGCTCACTATGGCACTTACTTCAATTTTGCCTGTTAGTTAAATATCATCATTGACTTCCGCTATACCAGAATCCTATTATCATTGATACTGGGGCTCAGTTCCATGATAGCATCTTCTGCTGTCAATCTGGTCTTCAAAAACAACCACTATTGATATTCTTAAAGAAGCTAGTGTCCCTGCTCACCATCACATTCCTAGTGAAGGAATGTCTTCAGAGCCTTCCCAGGGAACACAGATAGGTGGCAGTTTATCTGCTTAGGTTGCAACTATTCCGACATTACTATTTTCTGACCCCTTCTCCAATATCTAATCAGTTCTGCCATAATCACTTAATTTATTGTGGTCATTGTTTGTCCTCCCCACTCCTCCATTCCCCAGCCTCCAATATCCACCCCAACAGCATATCAGTCCTGCCTCCATGGGTCTTTGCCAGGACATTGAATTCTGAGTCATGGGTGAGTGTCCCTATATTAATGAGTTCTGCCCTTTCCACACTTATATATTTTTCCCCTGGGCAAACCTGACTATGCAAGCATCCTAAGGTATGGGCAGTTCCAATCTCAGCCCCATGTCTAGGCCTAAAGCTGGCTATTCCCTGTTACATTCAGTAAATAAGGAAAAGTCAGCTGGGAAACCACTATTTATGAAAAATTCAAGGGCTTCTCAGGGGTCCTCAAGAAGAAACTATGGGCCCTTAATAACTTGGAATTGGGAGGGTGGTTAATATTACAAAAAGGTGTCACATGTTTATGAGAAGGCTTTGGTTGCCTGGCTTGCTTCAGTTGATGCTGGCCTACAACTGAACTGCTTATCTTCCCTGTACTCTGCTGATCTTGTTCCACCTGCTGGTTGCACCACCTTCTCCCACTAATCTTGAGTCCTCATCATGCTCAAACTCTCACCTTCTTATTGATTCTCCAAAGAGAGTTACTAAATTCATTCTGCCCCTGTATTTACACTTTTTTGGCTCCTCTCTTCTCCAACCCCGAGGCCCTCACTCCAATTCCAATCACCTGTTCTCTTTAGCTCTCTGATTGCAGAGGCCTCGCCACAAATGCCCAGCTGATCCAGAAACCTGTTTTCCTCTTCCTGCTGTTAGTGTTTCTCTGTCTTACAGCAGCTGAGAGCATATTTTCATATGATCAAAAGCACATCTAGCCTGCCCTGTGGTAGCACAGTGGATAAAGCGTCAACCTGGAATGGTGAGGTCGCTGGTTTGAAACCCTGGGCTTGCCGGGACAAGGCACATACAGGAAGCAACTACTATGAGTTGATGCTTCCCGCTTCTCCAACGTCTTCTTTCTCTCTCTCCCAATCTCTCCCTAAAATCAATAAATTTAAAAAAAGCAGATCTATAACTTCAGAATCTTTGTTTTAACTCAGAGTTATAGTGAGCCTGACATTGGGCCCTGGAACCAAGGCTCCAGTAATACCTGCTCTGCAGCCTGAGTGGAAGACATCATGTTTTACTCTCCCCAAAACAGACAATTATTGAATGAGCCACCAGGGGACAACAGTTGCTCTCATTTAGTAAACTCTAGATATTTTATTTTTCCGCCTTCTTACATGTTTTACATACACATGGCTATGCAATTGTTTGTAAGAAATAAAAAAACCATGTGACATTGAGGTGAGGATTGGGTCTCTGATTGTTCCTCAGGGACCCTTCCCCCTCCTTCCTCCCTTTGTGTTAAAAATGGCACTAACCTCCAGAGGATGATCAATGCACTCCTCCCCTTGCCCTGCCTGGACCTTCTCACATTCGGTGTCTACTACCCTTGTGGTCCCTGCTGTATGTGGTAGAATATTTGATATCTACATCTTATGGCCAGAATTGTATCCTTCCCCCAAATTTATATGGAAAATCCTAAACCCCAGTATCTAATAATGTGACTATTCTTCAGAGACAGGGTATTTATTTATTTATTTATTTATTTATTTATTTATTTATGCAACACTGGTTAGTTAACCAATTTATACAGGTTTCAGTTGCACAATTCTACAACACATTATCTATATACTGTACTGTGTGTTTATTTCCCCAAGTCAAATCTGCATCTACCGGCCTGACCTGTGGTGATGCAGTGGATCAAGTGTCGACCTGGAATGCTGAGGTCGCCAGTTCAAAACCCTGGGCTTGCCTGGTCAAGGCACATGTGGGAGTTGATGCTTCCTGCTCCTCCTGCCCTTCTACCCATCTCTCTGTCTCTTCTCTCTAAAATGAATAAATCTAAAAAAAATCTGCATCTACCAACATTTATCCCCCTTATGCCTTCCTCAACCTCCCCCACAGGGCCTTTATAGACATGGTTAAGGTTAAATTAATCATTAAGATGAGTCCTTTCTGACTACTATCCTGAGAAGAATTCTGGAAACACAAAGAGATGTAAGGGATGCATATGCACAGAGGGAAGGAAGATCATGTGAGGACACAATGAGAAAGTAGCCATGTACAAGCCAAGGAGAGAGGCCTCAGAAAAAACAACCTTTATGACACACTGGTCTCCAACTTCTAACCTCCGAAACTGTAAGAAAATAAATTTCTGCCACTAAGTGTGTGGTATTTTGTTACAACAGCCTAAAAAGACTAATACAGGGGGTCCTCGGGTTATGACACAATTCTGTTCCTATGACAGTGATATAACCCGAATTTTGGTGTAAGTCAAAATACACCCTAGCCTAAGTCACTTACCTATCCTAACACAGTTTAGGAGCTATGATTAGGGCCAAAAAAATCACCCAACAAAGCAACAGAAATGAAACACTTGTGCTTTTAATAGTCCAAAATGGCACAGGTGAGTGTACTGGGGGACGTCAACTCCTTTACTCGCAGGCAGCATTTCTGCATATTCTTCCGCTGCACGCAACCAAACTAGTTCACCTACATAGTCCATAAGTAAACTAATTTCACATCTCAATTTTTTTAATTTTTATGGGAGTGAGCGCTGTAAACTCGAAACATCGTATGCTGAGACTTCTATTACTCGAGGACTCCCTGTATACTATGTGATGTTAACATTTCTTGTTCCCTTTCTCTTTCTCTTTAAATATATGTGTGAGTATATGTGTATAATATATATATATAATACTCAAATATAATTAGGTGGTAGAATGTACATATACATTATATATGTACATATAATATGTATATTATACATATACCCACACATACATTACAGAATTACAATTTTGTTTTTGTGTCCATATCTTTTTATCAATTCATACTAACCTTATACAGTACTGTTAAAATTTTTGGAGAGATGACGTCAGAGTAATGGCGGAGTAGGAAGCGATACCGATAAATCTCCCCCAAAACTCAACAAGATCTTCAACCAGAAACAGAAAAACCTATACTTGGAGCCTCCAGATGCTTCACAATACACCCGAAGGTATGGTCGAGTGAAAAATTGGCTAAATATATAACCAAATCCTGAAGGAAATAGGGAGTAAGAAATGCTCCGCCTTCCTCACTAACCTAAACAGGGCAGCTTTCTCTGGTAACTGTGAATATAGAAACTGAGGTGGGCAAAGGGGGTGAATACATCCAGGCCGCACACAAAAGGCCGAACCAGGCTGTGGCACGGAGATCCTAGCGGAGGAAAAACTGTTCCTGTGGCAAGCCGGGCAATACAAGCTAACACTTGCGCCAAACCCAAACAAAGAAAGACAAGCGGGGCAGCCATTTTACCCGTTCTCCTGGTTGGTGCGCAGTTAGTGGGTGAGAGATCTCTTCCTAAGCCCCAGAAGTGGGTGTCCGTGTTGCCCCACAGAGAGGCAGGGTCAGAGGCCTTTCTGTGGGCTGAAAGCAGAATCTCTGGGCAGCCCCAGCGCCCTGGGAAAGCCGCGAATGGGAGGGAGCGAGAACTAATTCCAACGGTGGAAATTTTCCGTGCTGGTGAGGGTTTCACTCAGGGAAACGCGGCCGGCCTCATATCCTGGTGTGCGCGCGCAGATAGGTGGTGAGCGATTCCTCCGAGTGCCTCAGCGGGGCGCGCCCGTGTTATCGCACGGAGGGGCAGAGTCAGGAGCCTTTGTGTGGGCAAAGGCGGAATCTAGGGCCGCCCCAGCGCCTTGCAAAAGCCACGCACGGGGACGGAGCGAGAGCGAATTCCAGCGCTGCAAATTTCCATGCGGTTGGGGATTTCACTCAGAGCGTGAGACTACTGGCCGGATATCCTGGTCTGCGCGCGCAAATAGTGAATGAGAGTTTCCTCCAAGCACCCCGGAAGTGGGTGCCCGCCTGTGTTACCGGACAGAGTGGCAGAGCCAGAGGTCTTTGAGTGGGCGGAAAGCCTGCCTGATTATGCTAGCAGCTCTGACTGACTGAGCCTTACCCAGAGCCCTGTGCTGAGTGGAAATAGAGTGGGGAGTTGCCAGCTCTTTGAACCTCTTACTATCCAGGCAGAGGCAACAACAACCCCATAGCTGGATTATCAGGCTACTAATTGAGGAAGGAAAGACCAGGAGAGAGGCTCCAGGAACACGGACTCTCTCACTGTCGGAGCCTATGAAAGCTAATGAGCCTTGACTCCCAACGAGACTAAAGCACAATACATGACATTGCCATAGAGACTTATCAACTGCAAACCTCTACCTGAGCGTGCCAAAGGGGCAGAACCTGGGGTACAGAGTCACCGACCAGGAAGAGGGAGAGAAAAGAAAAAACAAGAAGATAACCTCTCAAAATCAAGAATAATCTGCAGACTTTATAACCTATCCCATTTTATTATATTTGTTCGTTTGTTTCTCTTATCTTCATTCTTGATACTTTTTTTCCTCCTCCAATTTGGCCGATTAACTCTCTGCCGGTCTTACTCTCTCCTGTCCTTGAACTACACTACCCATAAGTGTTAAATCTCCCATTATCTTTTTTCTCCTCTTCCTTTCTCTCTATGAGGGTTGCACTCCATAACCCTTAACTCTCTCTCTCTCCTTTCTTTTTTCTTCTTTTAGTGGTTCCCTCTTTTTTTCTCTCTCTCTCTTTCTTTTCTCCCTCTATATTAGTTTCTTCCTTTCTCCTTTACATCTCCTCTCATTCAAACCTCAATAACAAACAAATTATCTTATCTGGGACTCAAACTTATGTTTGTGGCATTTTGGGGGTTTTTTACTTCACCTTTTTAACTCACTAGCAGTGCTCCCATCCCTGGCTCTCCATTTTATCTAGTTCTTGTTCCACTAAATACAATAGTATTTTTTTAATTTGTCCCCCCATTTTTCTGTTCTCTTATTCCTCTCATCATAACTCTTAGACAACACCAACACCTAAAAGCAAATCATTTTATTCTTGACCCAAATTTTTTCTTTATTTGCTTTTTGTGGGTCCATACCACCCCCTTTTTTTTTCTTTTTTTTTTTTTTGCCCCTTTATTACTTTTCCCCAATTCAGGCCCTCCATCACAAGCATTGTTTGTTATAATTCACAGTTCACCACAAGATTTTCTCAAGAAAAAGGGGAGAAAAGAGGAAAAAAGGAGGGGAAGAATAATTTCCTTTTTTAAAAAATTATTATTTTATTTTTCTTTATTTCATTATTAATTTTTTAAAAAAAAAACAACTCTTTTTGATTTTTTATTTTTTTTAACTTTTTATTCTTTATTAAATCTCATTAATACTATCAAAAAAACCACCCTCAGATGCCATTAAGGAAGAGAAAATCGAATATCATGGATACAAAAGAAAGAGAGGTAACACAGCTAGATGAGGAAAAATCTATGGAGAAAAAATTTAATATATTGGAAACCTTGGAGCTAAATGACAGAGAATTCAAGATAGAAATCCTAAAAATCCTCCGAGATATACAAGAAAACACAGAAAGGCAATTTAGGGAGCTCAGAAAACAACTCAATGAACACAAAGAATATATGTCCAAAGAAATTGAAACTATAAAAACAAATCAAACAGAGATGAAAAACTCAATTCACGAGCTGAAAAACGAAGTAACAAGCTTAGCTAATAGAACAGGTCAGATAGAAGAGAGGATTAGTGAAATAGAAGACAAGCAACTTGAGGCACAACAGAGAGAAGAAGAAAGAGACTCAAAAATTAAAAAAAAATGAGATAGCCCTACAAAAATTATCTGACTCCATCAAAAAGAATAACATAAGAATAATAGGTATATCAGAGGGAGAAGAGAGAGAAAATGGAATGGAGAACATACTCAAACAAATAATAGATAAGAACTTCCCAAGCCTGTGGAAAGAACTAAAGCCTCAAATTCAAGAAGCAAACAGAACACCGAGTTTTTTTAACCCCAACAAACCTACTCCAAGGCACATCATAATGAAATTGGCACAAACCAACAGCAAAGAAAAAATTCTCAAGGCAGCCAGGGAAAAGAAGAATACAACATATAAAGGAAGGCCCATTAGATTATCATCAGATTTCTCAGCAGAAACTCTACAAGCTAGAAGAGAGTGGACCCCAATATTTAAAGTCCTGAAAGAGAGAAACTTTCAGCCACGAATACTATACCCATCAAAGCTATCCTTCAAATATGAAGGAGAAATAAAAACATTCACAGATACAGAAAAGATGAGGGAATTTATCATCAGAAAACCCCCACTCCAGGAATTACTAAAGGAGGTTCTCCAATCAGATACAAAGAACAAAAAAAAAAACAGAGCCACAAGTAAAAGCTCCAAGAAGAACACAATAAAACCAAATTTAAACTGTGACAACAACAAAAAGAAAGAGGGGGAGAAGATGGAGATTAACAGTAGCAAAGGACGATGGAGTGCAAAAGTACTCACAAAATAGTTTGCTACAATGAACAGGGTAGGGACCTTTTTCATTACTCAAAGGTAACCACCATTGAAAAAACCACCACAGAAGCACATGAGATAAAAAAGATAGCAACAGAGGAAAGATGTATGGAATACAACCAAATAAAAACAAAAGATAGAAAAACAAAAGAGAAGGATCAAACAAGACACAAAACTAACAGAAAGCAAGATATAAAATGGCAATAGGGAACTCACAAGTATCAATAATTACACTAAATGTAAACGGATTAAACTCACCAATAAAAAGGCACAGAGTAGCAGAATGGATTAAAAAAGAAAATCCAACTATATGCTACCTACAGGAAACTCATCTAAGTAACCAGGATAAAAACAAATTCAAAGTGAAAGGCTGGAAAACAATACTCCAAGCAAATAACATCCAAAAAAAAGCAGGTGTAGCAATACTCATATCGGATAATGCTGACTACAAGACAGGAAAAGTACTCAGAGATAAAAAGGGCCATTTCATAATGGCTAAGGGGACACTGAATCAAGAAGACATAACAATTCTTAATATATATGCACCAAACCAAGGAGCACCAAAATATATAAGACAGCTACTTATTGACCTTAAAACAAAAACTGACAAAAATACAATCATACTTGGAGACCTCAATACACCGCTGATGGGTCGAGATCGGTCATCCAAACAGAGAATCAACAAAGACATAGTGGCCTTAAAGAAAACACTAGAGCACCTGGATATGATAGACATCTACAGGACATTTCATCCCAAAGTGACTGAGTATACATTTTTCTCCAGTGTACATGGATCATTCTCAAGAATTGACCATATGTTGGGCCACAAAAACAACATCAGCAAATTCAGAAAAATTGAAGTTGTACCAAGCATATTTTCTGATCATAAAGCCTTGAAACTAGAATTCAACTGCAAAAAAGAGGAAAAAAATCCCACAAAAATGTGGAAACTAAACAACATACTTTTAAAAAATGAATGGGTCAAAGAAGAAATAAGTGCAGAGATCAAAAGATTTATACAGACTAATGAAAATGATAATACGACATATCAGAATCTATGGGATGCAGCAAAAGCAGTGATAAGAGGGAAGTTCATATCACTTCAGGCCTATATGAACAAACAAGAGAGAGGCCAAGTGAACCACTTAACTTCCCACCTTAAGGAACTAGAAAAAGAAGAACAAAGACAACCCAAAAGCAGCTGAAGAAAGGAGATAATAAAAATCAGAGCAGAAATAAATGAATTAGAGAACAGAAAAACTATAGAAAAAATTAATAGAACAAGGAGCTGGTTCTTTGAAAAGATCAATAAAATTGACAAACCCTTGGCAAGACTTACCAAGGAAAAAAGAGAAAGAACTCATATAAACAAAATCCAAAATGAAAGAGAAGAAATCACCACGGACACCGTAGATATACAAAGAATTATTGTAGAATACTATGAAAAACTTTATGCCACTAAATTCAACAACCTAGAAGAAATGGATAAATTCCTAGAACAATACAAACTTCCTAGACTGAGTCAAGAAGAAGCAGAAAGCCTAAACAGACCTATCCGTAGAGAAGAAATAGAAAAAACCATTAAAAACCTCCCCAAAAATAAAAGTCCAGGCCCTGACGGCTATACCAGCGAATTTTATCAAACATTCAAAGAAGATTTGGTTCCTATTCTACTCAAAGTCTTCCAAAAAATTGAAGAAGAAGCAATACTTCCAAACACATTTTATGAGGCCAACATAACCCTCATACCAAAACCAGGCAAGGATGGCACAAAAAAAGAAAACTACAGACCAATATCTCTAATGAATACAGATGCTAAAATACTAAACAAAATACTAGCAAATCGAATACAACAACATATTAAAAAAATAATACATCATGATCAAGTGGGATTCATCCCAGAATCTCAAGGATGGTTCAACATACGCAAAACGGTTAACGTAATACACCATATCAACAAAACAAAGAACAAAAACCACATGATCTTATGAATAGATGCAGAAAAGGCTTTCGATAAAATACAACACAATTTTATGTTTAAGACTCTCAACAAAATGGGTATAGAAGGAAAATATCTCAACATGATAAAGGCCATATATGATAAACCATCAGCTAACATCATATTAAATGGCACTAAACTGAAGGCTTTCCCCCTTAAATCAGGAACAAGACAGGGTTGTCCACTTTCTCCACTCTTATTTAATGTGGTACTAGAGGTTCTCGCCACAGCAATCAGACAAGACAAAGAAATAAAAGGCATCCATATCGGAAAAGAAGAAGTAAAGGTATCACTTTTTGCAGATGATATGATCCTATACATCGAAAACCCCAAAGAATCCACAAAAAGACTACTAGAAACAATAAGCCAATACAGTAAGGTCGCAGGATACAAAATTAACATACAGAAGTCAATAGCCTTTCTATATGCCAACAATGAAACAACTGAGAAGGAACTCAAAAGAATAATCCCCTTCACGATTGCAACAAAAAAAATAAAATACTTAGGAATAAACATAACAAAGAATGTAAAGGACTTATATAATGAAAACTATAAACCATTGTTAAGGGAAATTGAAAAAGATATAATGAGATGGAAGAATATACCTTGTTCTTGGCTAGGAAGAATAAATATAATCAAGATGGCTATATTACCCAAAGCAATATACAAATTTAATGCAATTCCCATCAAACTTCCAATGACATTTTTTAAAGAAATAGAGCAAAAAATCATCAGATTTATATGGAACTATAAAAAACCCCGAATAGCCAAAGCAATCCTAAAGAAAAAGAATGAAGCTGGGGGCATTACAATACCTGACTTCAAACTCTATTATAAGGCCACGACAATCAAAACGGCATGGTATTGGCAGAAAAATAGACACTCAGACCAATGGAACAGAATAGAAAGTCCAGAAATAAAACCACATATATATAGTCAAATAATTTTTGATAAAGGGGCCAACAACACACAATGGAGAAAAGAGAGCCTCTTCAATAAATGGTGCTGGGAAAACTGGAAAGCCACATGCAAAAGAATGAAACTGGACTACAGTTTGTCCCCCTGTACTAAAATTAACTCAAAATGGATCAAAGATCTAAACATAAGACCTGAAACAATTAAGTACATAGAAGAAGACATAGGTACTCAACTCATGGACCTGGGTTTTAAAGAGCATTTTATGAATTTGACTCCAATGGCAAGAGAAGTGAAGGCAAAAATTAATGAATGGGACTACATCAGACTAAGAAGTTTTTGCTCAGCAAGAGAAACTGATAACAAAATAAACAGAAAGCCAACGAAATGGGAAATGATATTTTCAAACAACAGCTCAGATAAGGGCCTAATATACAAAATATACAAAGAACTCATAAAACTCAACAACAAACAAACAAACAATCCCATAAAAAAATGGGAAGAGGACATGAACAGACACTTCTCCCAGGAAGAAATACAAATGGCCAACAGATATATGAAAAGATGCTCATCTTCTTTAGCTATTAGAGAAATGCAAATCAAAACAGCAATGAGATACCACCTCACACCTGTTCGATTAGCTATTATTAGCAAGACAGGTAATAGCAAATGTTGGAGAGGCTGTGGAGAAAAAGGAACCCTCATACACTGTTGGTGGGAATGTAAAGTAGTACAACCATTATGGAAGAAAGTATGGTGGTTCCTCAAAAAACTGAAAATAGAACTACCTTATGACCCAGCAATCCCTCTACTGGGTATATACCCCAAAAACTCAGAAACATTGATACGTAAAGACACATGCAGCCCTATGTTTATTGCAGCATTGTTCATAGTGGCCAGGACATGGAAACAACCAAAAAGCCCGTCAATAGATGACTGGATAAAGAAGATGTGGCACATATACACTATGGAATACTACTCAGCCATAAGAAATGATGACATCGGAACATTTACAGCAAAATGGTGGGATCTAGATAACATGATATGTAGCGAAATAAGTAAATCAGAAAAAACCAGGAACTGCATTATTCCATACGTAGGTGGGACATAAAAGTGAATCTAAGAGACATTGATAAGAGTGTGGTGGTTACGGGGGAGAGGGGGGAATGGGAGAGGGAAAGGGGGAGGGGTAGGGGCACAAAGAAAACAAGATAGAAGGTGACAGAGGACAATCTGACTTTGGGTGACGGGTATGCATCATAATTGAATGACAAGATACCCTGGTCTTGTTATCTTTGAATATATGTATCCTGATTTATTGATGTCACCCCATTAAAAAAATAAAATTATTTAAAAAAAAATTTTTCTGACAAAATATTATTTTTAATGTTTGTACAACTAAGTGTGGATATACCATAATATATCAAATATTCATAAATTGGAAATATTCATTTGTTTCTAATTCTTTTGCTATTTTAAAAAATGTCACAATTCACATTTCCTTATATATGTTTATCTGCTTTGTGCTAATACTTTAGGTTAGATTTCTAAAATTGAATTTTATCAAAAGCATGAACATTCTCCAGACTCCTGGTAGACTTTCTGAGATTGCTTTCCAGAATGGTTACATTAATTTCCATTTCTGCTAATAGAATGTAAAAAAATTCATATCAATATATCCCCACTAAAAGTAATTTTCTTTGATAATCATTGTATCTGTTAAGCAAAAAGGGTATCTAATAATTAATTTCATTTTCATTTCTTTGCCAATAAGGTGTAGGCTTTTTCAAATTTTCCTTTCATTTATTATTTGAGAGAGAGAGAGAAGGAGAGGGAGACAGGAAAGCAGAGAGAGAAGGAAGGAAGAGAGAAAGAGAAGCAACAACTTATTGCTTCACTCTAGTTGTGCATGGATTACTTCTCATACATGCATTATCTGGGCATCAGACTGGCGACCTTGGGCTCAAGTCAAGTCAGCAACCCCTTGCTCAACCTTGTAACCTTGGGTTCAAGCCAGTGACCTTGGGTTCAAGCTGATAGCCTGAGCTCAAGCCAGTGACCTCGGGTTTTGAACCAGAGACTTCAGCATTCCATGTCAACACTCTATCCACTGCACCACCAGCAGTCAGGCCTTATTATTTTTCTTAATAAAAATCTTTATTTATATGATGTCTTTATTAATTAAACACAGCAAATATTCATTATGTTCCAGAAAAGGTTTTCATAATTTCTTTCATTAAATTTCTTTTGACATATACAAATTTCAAAATGTTGACTCATCAAAACTATTATTAATGTTTTCTTTTTTGGCTATGTTGTCAGTACACATATTTTTTTTCCCAGAGACCAGATAAAAATTCACTTTATCCTCTTACATTTTTATATTAACTTTTTTTAATTACTTCACAACAGACATATAGAAATGAATTCAAGCCTTAAGGGCACAGAACATGAATTTTCTTTTTTTGTGTGACAGATAGAGAGAGGGACAGATAGGGACAGAGAGACATGAAGGGAGAGAGATGAGAAGCATCAATTCTTCGTTGCGGCACCTTCGTTGTTCATTGATTGCTTTATCATATGCTCTTTGACCCGGGGGGAGGCTACAGCAGAGCGAGTGACCCCTTGCTCAAGCCAGTGACCTTGGGTTCAAGTCAATGATGATGTGGTCATGTCTATGATCCCACACTCAAACCAGCGACCCTGCGCTCAAGCTGGTGAGCTGTACTCAAACCAGATGAGCCCGCCCTCAAGCCGGTGACCTCGGGGTTTCAAACCTGGGTCCTCTGCATCCCAGTTTGATGCTCTATCCACTGCATTGCTGCCTTGTCAGGTAGAACATGATTTCAAAAGTTGAGACTGACTGCACAATAAGCAGCTCCCAGATTGAGAAATAGCATATTATTTGCACCTAAGAAGTTCCACTTGGACCTCCTTCCAGTCACTACCCACTGAGAGTAACCACTATTCTGACTTCTGACATGACAATTTTACATGTTTTTGACCTTTATATAAATAGAATCAGATCATATGTATTCTTATACGTTTGCCATCTTTTGCTCAGTATTATGTTTGTGACGAGTCATATCCTGTCCATTTATCCTCATGCTTTTTAGTATTCCATTATGTGATTATATATAATATTTCTATTCATTCTACTTTTTATAATAAGTTGCATTAGTTTTCTATTTTGAGCTATTACAAAGTGTGCTATTATGCATATTTTTGAACATGTTTACTGATGAACATATACATGTATTTCTGTTAGATATAGACCTTGGATTAGAATTGCTGGATTATAGGGAATGTATTTGTGCAGATTTTTCAAGTGGTTTTCAAAAGTGCTTGCTCAAATTTATACTCCCACCATCAGAGTATGAGAATTCTGGCTGTTCCACATTCTCATAAACACCTAGTGTTTTTTGTTGTGCTCAATCTAGTCCTTCTGGTAGGTATGTGGTGTTATCACGTAGTGGTTTTAATTTGTATTTCCCTGATGTGTAATGAAGCTAAGTATTTATTTCATGTCTACTGGCCATTTGGAAATACCTGTTCACATATTTTGTCCATATTTCTGTTCTTTTCCAGTGTTTTGTTTTTTATAATTATTTTTAAAGATTTCTTTATATATACTGGAAAAAAATCCTTTATTAGATAGATGTATTGCAAATTTCCTCATATCATGTAGATTGCCTTTAACTCTATTAATGGTGCCCAACTACTTCCTGGAACCTATTTTCCTCTTCCTGTTGGTGTTTCTGTGTGTCTTATGTCAGCTGAGAGTATATTATGTTATGTGGTAAAACGTAACGATTAGAGTTCTACAAGACCATTCCTCTATGACACAACCACTTGTCCTACCATAGGATGTGTGAATCTTGAAAGTTCTGCTTTAAGATTAAAGGCTACAGTGGCATATGCTCTTCAGTCTGAATGAATGACAACATTCATCCCTCAAATTAAAGGTAGACAATTACTAAATGAGCCACCAGAGGGCAAAGCTGCTCTAGTTAAATAAATTCTACTTGCCTGCTTCTTATTACAAGTGTTGAACATTTGAAAAATGTAGATAAACCAATAGTAGAAAATAAAAATCACCTAATATCCCATACCTCAGATAATCATGCAGAACATTATGGCATTTTGTTTACATTCTTTTCCCTCTCTAACTAAATGTAAATAAAAATTTTAATATAGTATTTCTCTTTTTTGTGACAGAGACAGAGAGAGACAGGCAGGGACAGACAGGAGAGAGACGAGAAGTATCAATTCTTCATTGTGACACCTTAGTTGTTCACTGGTTGCTTTCTCATATGTGCCTTGACCAGGGGGCTACAGCAGACCAAGTGACCCCTTGCTCAAGCCAGTGACTTTGGACTCAAGGTGGTGAGCCTTGCTCAAACCAGATGAGCCCATTTCAAGCTGGCGACCTCTGGATCTCGAACATTGGTCCTCTGCATCCCAGTCCAACGCTCTATCCACTGCACCACCACCTGGTCACACCCAACCCCCTCCACTACCCTCTTGCAACTACCTATATATCCATAACTCTAGTTTTGTCTTTTGAGAAGCCCACATAAATGGAATCATAATATGCAACTTTTGATACTGGCTTCTTTCACTCAGCCTGCCACTGAGGTTTATACAAGTGGTTAATTATGCCAATAGTTAATTCCTTTCTATTGTTGAGTAGTGCTCCATTACATAGCTGCACCCCTGTTTGTTTATCCAGTCACTTGTAAATACTTGGGTTGTTGCTAGTTTTTAAAATTTTTGAATAGAGCTGCTATACATATTTATTGTCAGTTTTTGTGAGCATGAACATAAGTTTTCAATTCACTTGGCTAAATATATAGGAATAGGATTGGTGAGTCTTATGGTAAGTGTACGTTTAACTTTATAAGAAACTGCCAAACTGTTTCCCAAAGTAGCTGTACCATTTTTGCATTCCCATCAGCAATATAGGAGAGTTCTGTTTGCTTCACACCCTCTTCAGCATTTGGTATTATCATTATTTTTTATTTTAGCCATTCTGATAGGTATTACTATGGACTGTGTATGTGTGTGTGTGTGTGTGTCCCCAAAATGTATATGTTGAAACCCTCACCCCCAGTGCAAAGATATTAGGTGAGGTCGTAAGACTGGAGCCCTCATGATGGGATTATTGCCCTCATAAGAAGAAACAGCAGAAAGATATTTTTTTCTGCCTCTGCTCTCAACCAGGTTAGGCTACAATGAGAAGATAACCATTTGCAAACTTGTAGTGGTATCTAATGGTGGCTTAAATATGCATTATTTTCTAATAGAAATATATTAAACATCTTTTCATGTGTTTATTTTCCATAGGTATATTCTCTTTGTGAAGCATCTATCCCAGTCTTTTGCTCACATTTGTTGTTGTTGTTTTGTTTTGTTTTCCTAGCTCACTTTTAAACTAGGTTGTTCTTTTACCATTGAGAATTCTTTACATATTCTGGATACAAGTCCTTTGTCAGATACAGTTAAGTCATCATTTAATGTTGTCAGTAGGTTCTTGAAAACTGAGACTTTAAGAGATATGACATATAACAAAACAAATTTTACCATAGGTTAATTGATATAAACATGAGGTAAGTTCCTACAACCTATTTCATATCACAGAAAAACACCAGAAAACATTTTTTTTAATTATAATTTTATTTTTTTTAATGGGGCGACATCAATAAATCAGGTTACATATATTCAAAGATCAACAAGTCCAGGTTATCTTGTCTTTCAATTATGTTGCATACCCATCACCCAAAGTCAGATTGTCCTCTGTCACCTTCTATCTAGTTTTCTTTGTGCCCCTCCCCCTCCCCCTTCCCTCTCCCTTTCCCCCCTCCCCCCGTAACCACCACACACTTATCAACGTCTCTTAGTTTCACTTTTATGTCCCACCTACGTATGGAATAATGCAGTTCCTGTTTTTTTCTGATTTACTTATTTCACTTCGTATAATGTTATCAAGATCCCACCATTTTGCTGTAAATGATCCGATGTCATCATTTCTTATGGCTGAGTAGTATTCCATAGTGTATATGTGCCACATCTTCTTTATCCAGTCATCTATTGATGGGCTTT
The DNA here is from genome assembly GCF_036850765.1 of Saccopteryx bilineata. Taxonomy (NCBI): domain Eukaryota; kingdom Metazoa; phylum Chordata; class Mammalia; order Chiroptera; family Emballonuridae; genus Saccopteryx; species Saccopteryx bilineata. The sequence goes on along the minus strand of NC_089502.1, from coordinate 8,332,959 downwards.
TTGGTTGTTTCCATGTCCTGGCCACTGTGAACAATGCTGCAATGAACATAGGGCTGCATGTGTCTTTACGTATCCATATTTCTGAGTTTTGGGGGTATATACCCAGTAGAGGGATTCCTGGGTCATAAGGTAGTTCTATTTTCAGTTTTTTGAGGAACCACCATATTTTCTTCCATAATGGTTGTACTACTTTACATTCCCACCAACAGTGGATGAGGGTTCCTTTTTCTCCACAGCCTCTCCAACATTTGCTATTACCTGTCTTGTTAATAATAGCTAATCTAACAGGTGTGAGGTGGTATCTCATTGCAGTTTTGATTTGCATTTCTCTAATAACTAAAGAAGATGAGCATCTTTTCATATATCTGTTGGCCATTTGTACTTCCTCCTGGAAGAAGTGTCTGTTCATGTCCTCTTCCCATTTTTTTATTGGATTGTTTGTTTGTTTGTTGTTGAGTTTTATGAGTTCTTTGTATATTTTGGACATTAGGCCCTTATCTGAGCTGTTGTTTGAAAATATCATTTCCCATTTAGTTGGCTTTCTGTTTATTTTGTTATCAGTTTCTCTTGCTGAGCAAAAACTTCTTAGTCTGATGTAGTCCCATTCATTAATTTTTGCCTTCACTTCTCTTGCCATTGGAGTCAAATTCATAAAATGCTCTTTAAAACCCAGGTCCATGAGTTGAGTACCTATGTCTTCTTCTATGTACTTTATTGTTTCAGGTCTTATGTTTAGATCTTTGATCCATTTTGAGTTAATTTTAGTACAGGGGGACAAACTGTAGTCCAGTTTCATTCTTTTGCATGTGGCTTTCCAGTTTTCCCAGCACCATTTATTGAAGAGGCTTTCTTTTCTCCATTGTGTGTTGTTGGCCCCTTTATCAAAAATTATTTGACTATATATATGTGGTTTTATTTCTGGACTTTCTATTCTGTTCCATTGGTCTGAGTGTCTATTTTTCTGCCAATTCCATGCTGTTTTGATTGTCGTGGCCCTATAATAGAGTTTGAAGTCAGGTATTGTAATGCCCCCAGCTTCATTCTTTTTTTTTAGGATTGCTTTGGCTATTCGGGGTTTTTTATACTTCCATATAAATCTGATGATTTTTTGCTCTATTTCTTTAAAAAACGTCATTGGAATTTTGATGGGAATTGCATTAAATTTGTATATTGCTTTGGGTAATATAGCCATCTTGATTATATTTATTCTTCCTAGCCAAGAACAAGGAATATTCTTCCATCTCATTATATCTTTCTCAATTTCTCTTAACAATGGTTTATAGTTTTCATGATATAAGTCCTTTACATTCTTTGTTATGTTTATTCCTAAGTATTTTAATTTTTTTGTTGCAATTGTGAAGGGGATTATTCTTTTGAGTTCGTTCTCAATTGTTTCATTGTTGGCATATAGAAAGGCTATTGACTTCTGTATGTTAATTTTGTATCCTGCGACCTTACTGTATTGGCTTATTGTTTCTAGTAGTCTTTTTGTGGATTCTTTGGGGTTTTCGATGTATAGGATCATATCATCTGCAAAAAGTGATACCTTTACTTCTTTTCCGATATGGATGCCTTTTATTTCTTTGTCTTGTCTGATTGCTCTGGCTAGAACCTCTAATACCACATTAAATAACAGTGGAGAGAGTGGACAACCCTGTCTTGTTCCTGATTTAAGGGGGAAAGCCTTCAGTTTTGTGCCATTTAATATGATGTTAGCTGATGGTTTATCATATATGGCCTTTATCATGTTGAGATATTTTCCTTCTATACCCATTTTGTTGAGAGTCTTAAACATAAAATTGTGTTGTATTTTATCGAAAGCCTTTTCTGCATCTATTCATAAGATCATGTGGTTTTTGTTCTTTGTTTTGTTGATATGGTGTATTATGTTAACCGTTTTACGTATGTTGAACCATCCTTGAGATTCTGGGATGAATCCCACTTGATCGTGATGTATTATTTTTTTAATATGTTGTTGTATTCGATTTGCTAGTATTTTGTTTAGTATTTTAGCATCTGTATTCATTAGAGATATTGGTCTGTAGTTTTCTTTTTTTGTGCCATCCTTGCCTGGTTTTGGTATGAGGGTTATGTTGGCCTCATAAAATGTGTTTGGAAGTATTGCTTCTTCTTCAATTTTTTGGAAGACTTTGAGTAGAATAGGAACCAAGTCTTCTTTGAATGTTTGATAAAATTCGCTGGTATAGCCGTCAGGTCCTGGACTTTTATTTTTGGGGAGGTTTTTAATGGTTTTTTCTATTTCTTCTCTACTAATATGTCTGTTTAGGCTTTCTGCTTCTTCTTGACTCAGTCTAGGAAGGTTGTATTGTTCTAGGAATTTATCCATTTCTTCTAGATTGTTGAATTTAGTGGCATAAAGTTTTTCATAGTATTCTACAATAATTCTTTGTATATCTACGGTGTCCGTGGTGATTTCTTCTCTTTCATTTTGGATTTTGTTTATATGAATTCTTTCTCTTTTTTCCTTGGTAAGTCTTGCCAAGGGTTTGTCAATTTAATTGATCTTTTCAAAGAACCAGCTCTTTGTTCTATTAATTTCTTCTATAGTTTTACTGTTCTCTATTTCATTTATTTCTGCTCTGATTTTTGTTATCTCCTTTCTTCGGCTAGTTTTGGGTTGTTTTTGCTCTTCTTTTTCTAGTTCCTTAAGGTGTGAAGTTAAGTGGTTCACTTGGTCTGTCTCTTATTTGTTCATATATGCCTGAAGTGATATGAACTTCCTTCTTATCACTGCTTTTGCTGCATCCCATAGATTCTGATATGTCGTATTGTCAGTTTCATTAGTCTGTATATATCTTTTGATCTCTGCACTTATTTCTTCTTTGACCCATTCATTTTTTAAAAGTATGTTGTTTAGTTTCCACATTTTTGTGGGATTTTTTTCCTCCTTTTTGCAGTTGAATTCTAGTTTCAAGGCTATATGATCAGAAATTATGCTTGGTACAACTTCGATTTTTCTGAATTTGCTGATGTTTTTGTGGCCCAATATATGGTCAATTCTTGAGAATGATCCATGTACACTAGAGAAAAATGTATACTCAGTTACTTTGGGATGAAATGTCCTGTAGATGTCTATCATATCCAGGTGCTCTAGTGTTTTGTTTAAGGCCAATATATCTTTGTTGATTCTCTGTTTGGATGACCGATCTAGAGCCGACAGCGGTGTATTGAGGTCTCCAAGTATGATTGTATTTTTGTCAGTTTTTGTTTTAAGATCAATAAGTAGCTGTCTTATATATTTTGGTGCTCCTTGGTTTGGTGCATATATATTAAGAATTCTTATGTCTTCTTGATTCAGTGTCCCCTTAGCCATTATGAAATGGCCATTTTTGTCTCTGAGTACTTTTGTTGTCTTGTAGTCAGCATTATCAGATATGAGTATTGCTATGCCTGCTTTTTTTTGGATGTTATTTGCTTGGAGTATTGTTTTCCAACCTTTCACTTTGAGTTTGTTTTTATCCTTGTTACTTAGATGTGTTTCCTGTAGGCAGCATACAGTTGGATTTTCTTTTTTAATCCATTCTGCTACTCTGTGTCTTTTTATTGGTGAGTTTAATCCGTTTACATTTAGTGTAATTATTGACACTTGTGAGTTCCCTATTGCCATTTTATAGATTGCTTTCTGTTAGTTTTGTGTCTTGTTTGATCCTTCTCTTTCATTTTTTTAACTTTTGTTTTTATTTGGTTGTATTCCATACATCTTTCCACTGTTGCTATCTTTTTATCTCATGTGCTTCTGTGGTGGTTTTTTCAATGGTGGTTACCTTTAGGTAATGAAAAGGGTTCCTACCCTGTTCATTGTAGCGCACTATTTTGTGAGTACTTTTGCACTCCATCGTCCTTTGCTACTGTTAATCTCCATCCTCTCCACCCTTTCTTTTTGTTGTTGTCAGTTTAAATTTGGTTTTATTGTGTTCTTCTTGGAGCTTTTACTTGTGGCTTTATTTTTTTTTTTGTTCTTTGTATCTGATTGGAGAACTCCCTTTAGTAATTCCTGGAGTGGGGGTTTTCTGATGATAAATTTCCTCATCTTTTCTGTATCTGTGAATGTTCTTATTTCTCCTTCATATTTGAAGGATAGCTTTGATGGGTATAGTATTCGTGGCTGAAAGTTCCTCTGTTTCAGGACTTTAAATATTGGGGTCCACTCTCTTCTAGCTTGTAGGGTTTCTGCTGAGAAATCTGATGATAGTCTAATGGGCCTTCCTTTATATGTTGTATTCTTCTTCTCCCTGGCTGCCTTGAGAATTTTTTCTTTGCCATTGGTTTGTGCCAATTTCATTATGATGTGCCTTGGAGTAGGTTTGTTGGTGTTAAGAAAACTCGGAGTTCTGTTTGCTTCATGAATTTGAGGCTTTAGTTCTTTCCACAGGCTTGGGAAGTTCTTATCTATTATTTGTTTGAGTATGTTCTCCATTCCATTTTCTCTCTCTTCTCCCTCTGATATACCTATTATTCTTATGTTATTCTTTCTGATGGAGTCGGATAATTCTTGTAGGGCTATCTCATTTTTTTTAATTTTTGAGTCTCTTTCTTCCTCTCTCTGTTGTGCCTCAAGTTGCTTGTCTTCTATTTCACTAATCCTCTCTTCTATCTGGCCTGTTCTATTAGCCAAGCTTGTTACCTCGTTTTTCAGCTTGTGAATTGAGTTTTTCATCTCTGTTTGATTTGTTTTTATAGTTTCAATTTCCTTGGACATATATTCTTTGTGTTCATTGAGTTGTTTTCTGAGCTCCCTAAATTGCCTTTCTGTGTTTTCTTGTATATCTCTGAGTATTTTTAGGATTTCTATCTTGAATTCTCTGTCATTTAACTCCAAGGTTTCCAATATATTAAATTTTTTCTCCATAGATTTTTCCTCTTCTATCTGTGTTACCTCTCTTTCTTTTATATCCATGATATTCGATTTTCTCCTCCTTAATGGCATCTGAGGGTGGTTTTTTTTATAGTATTAATGAGATTTAATAAAAAATAAAAAGTTAAAATAAAAAATTGAAAAAAGTTGTTTTTTTTAAATTAATAATGAAATAAAGAAAAATAAAATAAAATAAAAATTTAAAAAAAGAAAATTATCCCCCCCCTCCTTTTTTTCTCTCCTCTCCTCTCCCCTCTTTCTTGAGAAAATCTTGTGGTGAACTGTGAATTATATTGTATTTAATAGAACAAACAATGCCTGTAATGGAGGGCCTGAATTGGGGAAAAGTAATAAAGGGGCAAGAAAAAAAATAAATAAAAAAGAGGTGGTGGTATGGACCCACAAAAAGCAAATAATAAAAAAAATTGGATCAAGAATAAAATGATTTGCGTTTAGGTGTTGGTTGACTAAGAGTTATAATGAGAGGAGTAAGAGGGAAACAGGAAAATGGGGGGACAAATTAAAAAATTACTATTGTATTTAGTGGAACAAGATCTTGATAAAATGGAGAGCCAGGGATGGGAGCACTGCTAGTGAGTTAAAAAGGTGAAGTAAAAAAAACCCAAAATGCCACAAACATAAGTTTGAGTCCCAGATAAAATAATTTGTTTGTTATTGAGGTTTGAATGAGAGGAGATGTAAAGGAAAAAGGAAGAAACTAATATAGAGGGAGAAAAGAAGAGAGAGAGAGAGAGAGAAAAGAGGGAACCACTAAAAGAAAAAAAAAGAAATAGGAGAGAGAGAGAGAGAGTTAAGGGTTTTGGAGTGCAACCCTCATAGAGAGAAAGGAAGAGGAAAGAAAAGATAATGGGAGATTTAACACTTATGGGTAGTGTAGTTCAAGGAGAGGAGAGAGTAAGACCGGTAGGGAGTTAAACGACCAAATTGGAGGAGGTAAAAAAAAAGAAAAAAGAAGAAAAAAAATTAAGGATGAAGATAAGAGAAACAAACGAACAAATATAATAAAATGGGATAGGTTATAAAGTCTGCGGATTATTCTGATTTTGAGAGGTTATCTTCTTGCTTTTTCTTTTCTCTCCCTCTTCCTGGTCGGCGACTCTGTACCCCGGGTTCTGCCCCTTTGGCACGCTCAGGTAGAGGTTTGCAGTTGATAAGTCTCTATGGCGATGTCATGTATTGTGCTTCAGTCTCGTTGGCAGTCAAGGCTCATTAGCGTTTATAGGCTCTGACAGTGAGAGAGTCCATGTTCCAGGAGCCTCTCTCCTAGTCTTTCCTTCCTCAATCAGCAGCCTGAGAATCCAACTATGGGGTTACTGCTGCCTCTGCCTGGATAGTAAGAGGTTCAAAGTGTGGTCAACTCCCCACTCTTATTTCCCCTCAGCACAGGGCTCTGGGTAAGGCTCAGTCAGTCAGAGCTGCTAGCATAATCAGCCGGGGCTTTCGCCTACTCAAAGACCTCTGGCTCTGTCACTCTGTCCGGTAACACGGGCGGGTCTGTGCGCGCAGACCAGGATAAAACTTTTAATAAAAATCCCAAACATTTCACACTGAAATAAATATGAGCTATACACACATTTAAGGAAGATAAATAAAACAAGTCAGATTATTATTTTCCAGCCTGCTTATTCTAGTTCAGAGTCACAGGTGGCTGGAGCTTCTCCTGGCAGCTCAGGGCAAAGGTAGGACCCACCCTTGTCAGGATGCTATTCCATAGCAGGGCCATTCACGTCCTCACAATCATTCAGACTGGGACAACTTAGACACCCTAATTCACTTCACATACAGTTCTGGGAAGTGAGAGAAAACAGGAGGGCCTGGAGAAAACCCACTGGGAAAAAACATTCAAACTGCAAACAGACAGTGGCCCTAAGCAGGGAATTCATTTATGCTGATTTGTTTTCTTCTCATCAATGTTATTATTTTTTTGTATTTTTCTGAAGCTGGAAATGGGGAGAGACAGTCAGACAGACTCCCACAGGCGCCCGACCGGGATCCACCCAGCACACCCACTAGGGGCGACACTCTGCCCACCAGGGGGCGATGCTCTGCCCCTCCAGGGCGTCACTCTGTCGCGACCAGAGCCACTCCAGTGCCTGGGGCAGAGGCCATGGAGCCATCCCCAGCACCTGGGCCATCTTTGCTCCAATGGAGCCTCGGCTGCGGGAGGGGAAGAGAGAGACAGAGAGGAAGGAGAGGTGGAGGGCTGGAGTAGCAGATAGGGGCCTCTCCTGTGTGCCCTGGCTGGGAATCGAACCCAGGACTTCTGCACGCCAGGCCAACACTCTACCACTGAGCCAACCGGCCAGGGCCTCATCAATGTTATAATGAAAATATGTTGAATGAAACATTGTGATTTGATAAGGTGACTAAATTTTTTACAATGAAAAAGGAGGACAAAAATAAATTGAAGAAAACTATCATAAACAAAAGAAACATTTTATTCATTGAAATAATAATACACTATAATATGATAAATATATAATAAAATATTTGTAATATTTTATATTGTAATTATGCTTACATGCCTATTAATTTTTAATTATTGTAAGAAAAAAGTACTCACTTAGATACAAATATGTCACATCACACACAATGGAACTACTCTGCATGGATCGAATACAGACATTTACAGATTAGTCTTCCAATATCAAAAAGGAGGACATGTAGGAGGACACTTTTCAAGGGAGGACAGAACTTACAAAAGAAGGACTGTCCTCCCTAAAGAAGAACGATTGTTCACCTTAGATTTGAGGACATGTTATGTGTAATTTGCAGAATTTTTTTCTGGTCTTTGTTTATTAGAAGTGGCATTCACCATGGGCCGTGTAGACAAAAAAATGTAAAATACAACCAGACAAGCTCAGATGAGCCCTGCACCATGGCCTTGCAAACTCAAAGACCTAAGGTAAACACACAGGATGGTCTAAATTAAACCTTTCTAGCTAAAAGCAGTTTATGGTGGGTAGTCATGTCCTAAGGAGGTTTACACTATCAACAAAGGTCAGTGCTTACTTTTATTCAAGCCAGTCTGTTCTCTGTTGCATCTAGGATAATGTACCTGATAACATGCCTTTGGATTGTGAAGGTCATCTTTTTTTTCTATCCAGACAGATATCCCACCAGACCAGGAGCCAACAGACCCCCCATTGTTATTTTTATGTAAGTTATTAACTGTTAAATGTCTTGTTCCTGCCTATGTAAAAGAAGTTTCAGCATATACAGTTTTACTTTTTACCCAATTCCAGAGATGTCCCTCTCTTTGCGTTCTCCAACCTCCCTGATCTATTACCAATCAATTTCATGTAACCCCGTTATATCTTTCCCTTTGATTCTGATATATAAAGTAAGTGGTGAAACCGCCATTTTCTGGAGCACTTTCTCAATCTGCTGAAACTTTGCTTCCTGGCAATTGTCGACAGTTTGGCTCAAATAAACCCATAAAAAATTCTTGGAGATGACGTCAGAGTAATGGCGTGGTAGGAAGAGATACCGATAAATCTCCCTAAAAACTCAAGATCTTCAACCAGAAACAGAAAAATCTATCCTTGGAGCCTCCAGATGTTACTCAATACACCCGAAGGTATGGTCGAATGAAAAATTGGCTAAATATATAATCAAACCCGAAGGAAATAGGAAGTAAGAAACACTCCGCCTTCCTCCCTAACCTTAATAGGGCTGCTTTCACTGGGAACTGAGAGTATAGGAACTTAGGCGGGCAAAGGGGGTGAATAGATCCAGACCTTGGCACAAATGGCCGAACCAGGCTGTGGCACAGAGATCCAAGCCAAGGAAAAACTGAGCTTGTAGCAACCCAGTCAATACAAGCTAGCACTCATGCCAAACCCACACAAAGAAAGACAAGTGGGGCAGCCATTCGCCCCAATCTCCTGGTCGGTGCGTGCAGATAGTGGGTGAGAGATTCCTGCTAGAGCCCCAGGAGTGGGCGTCTGTGTTACCCCACAGAGAGGCAGAGTTGGAGGCCTTTGTGTGGGCTGAAAGCAGAATCTCCAGGCTGCCCCAGCACCCTGAAGAAGCCACGCATGAGGAGGGAGCGAGAGCTAATTCCAACGCTGGAACTTTTCTGTGTGGGCGGGGGTCTCTCTTGGAGTGTGAGACGGCTGGCCTGATAGCCTGGTCTGTGCACGCAGATAGTGAGCGATAGATTCCTCTGAGTGCCCCGGGAGTGGGCACCCATGTTCCCCGACAGAGGAGCAGAGTCAGGGGCCTTTGTGTGGGCCAAAAGCAGAATCTCAGGCCATCCAAGCACCCTGAAAAAGCCACGCATGGGAGAGAGCGAGAGCCAATTCCAATGCTGGAACTTTTCCGTGTGGGAGGAGGTTTCACTCAGAGTGTGAGACTGCCGGCCTGATATTCTGGTCTACGCACAGATAGTGAGTGAGAGTTTCCTCCAAGTGCCCCAGGAGAGGGCGCCCATCCGTGTTACTGGACAAAGTGGCAGAGCCAGAGGTCTTTGAGTGGGCAGAAGCCCTACCTGATTATGCTAGCAGCTCTGACTGACTGAGCCTTACTCAGAACCCTGTGCTGAGTGGGAATAGAGTGGGGAATTGCCAGCTCTTTGAGCCTCTTACTATCCAGGCAGAGGCAGCAGCAACCCCATAGCTGGATTATCAGGCTACTAATTCAGGAAGGAAAGACTAGGAGAGAGGCTCCGGGAAAACCAACTCTCTCATTGTCAGAGCCTACAAATGCTAATGAGCCTCGACTGCCAACAAGACTAAAGCACAATACATGATATCTCCATAGAGACTTATCAACTGCAAACCTCTACCTGAGCGTGCCACAGAGACAGAACCCGAGGTACAGAGTCACCGACCAGGAAGAGGGAGAGAAAAGGAAAAGCAAGAAGATAACCTCTCAAAATCAAGAATAATCCACAGACTTTATAACCTATCCCATTTTATTATATTTGTTCGTTTGTTTCTCTTATCTTCATGACTTGATTATTTTTTTCCTCTTCCAATTGGTCATTTAATTCTCTGCCGGTCTTACTCTCTCCTTTCCTTGAACTACACTACCCATAAGTGTTACATCTTCCATTATATTCTCTTTCTTCTTCCTTTCTCTCTATGGGGGTTGCACTCCAAAACCCTTAACTCTCTTTCTCTCTCCTTTTTTTCTTTTCTTCTTTTAGTGGTTCCCTCTTTTTTTCTCCCTCTCTCTTTCTTTTCTCCCTCTATATAAGTTTCTTCCTTTCTCCTTTATGTCTCCTCTCATTCAACACTCAATAATGAACAAATTATCTTATCTGGGACTCAAACTTATGTTTGAGGCATTTTGGGGGTTTTTTACTTCACTTTTTAAACTCACTAGCAGTGCTCCCAACCCTGGCTCTCCATTTTATCTAGTTCTTGGTCCACTAAACACAATAGTAATTTTTTTATTTTTCCCCCTATTGTCCTGTTTCCCTCTTATTCCTCTCATCATATCTCTTAGTCAACCAACAACTAAAAGTAAATCATTTTATTCTTGACCCAAATTTTTTCCATATTTGCATTTTGTGAGTCCATAACCCCTTCTTTTGCCCCTTTAGTACTTGTCCCCAATTCAGGCCCTCCATTATAGGCATGGTTTGTTCTATATAGCACAATATAATTCACAGTTTACCACAAGATTTTCTCAAGAAAGAGGGGAGAGGAAAAAAGGAAAAAAAGGAGGGGGGAATAATTTTTTAATTTTTTTTTAATTTTAATTTTTTAAATTCTTTTCTATTTTTTATTTTTATTTTTGTAACTTTTTATTCTTTATTAAAACTCATTAATACTATCAACAAAACCACCCTCAGATGTCATTAAGAAAGAGAAAATCAAATATCATGGATACAAAAGAAAGATAGGTAACACAGATAGATGAGGAAAAATCTATGGAGAAAAAAATTATATATTGGAAACCTTGGAGTTAAATGACAGAGAATTTAAAATAGAAATCCTAAAAATACTCAGAGATATACAAGAAAACACAGAAAGGCAATTTAGGGAGCTCAGAAAACAACTCAATTAACACAAAGAATATATTACCAAGGAAACTGAAACTATAAAAACAAATCAAACAGAGATGAAAAACTCAATTCACGAGCTGAAAAATGAGGTAACAAGCTTAGCTAATAGAACAGGCCAGATAGAAGGTAGGATTAGTGAAATAGAAGACAAGCAACTTGAGGCACAACAGAGAGAAGAAGAAAGAGACTCAAAAAATTTTAAAAATGAGATAGCCCTACAGGAATTATCTGACTCCATGAAAAAGAATAACATAAGAATAATAGGTATATCAGAGGGAGAAGAGAGAGAAAATGAAATGGAGAACATATTCAAACAAATAATAGATGAGAACTTCCCAAGCCTGTGGAAAATTCAAGAATCAAACAGAACTCTGAGTTTTCTTAACCCCAACAAACCTACTCCAAGGCATATCATAATGAAATTGGCACAAACCAACGACAAAGAAAAAATTCTCAAGGCAGTCAGGGAAAAGAATACAACATATAAAGTAAGGCCCATTAGATTATCATCAGATTTCTCAACAGAAACTCTACAACCTAGAAGAGAGTGGACCCCAATATTTAAAGTCCTGAAACAGAGGAACTTTCAGCCACGAATACTATACCCATCAAAGCTATCCTTCAAATATGAAGGAGAAATAAAAACATTCCCAGATACAGAAAAGATGAGGGAATTTATCATCAGAAAAACCCCACTCCAGGAATTACTAAAGGGGGTTCTCCATTCAGATACAAAGAACAAAAAAAAAAAAAAAAAACAAAGCCACAAGTAAAAGCTCCAAGAAGAACACAATAAAACCAAATTCAAACTGTGACAACAACAAAAAAGGGGGGGGAGAGGATGGAGATTAACAGTAGCAAAAGACGATGGAGTGCAAAAGTACTCACAAGATAGTGCACTACAATGAACAGGGTAGGAACCCTTTTCATTATTTAATGGTAACCACCATTAAAAAAACCACCACAGAAGCACATGACTTAAAAAAGATAGCAACAGAGGAAAGATGTATGGAATACAACCAAATAAAAACAAAAGATAGAAAAACGAAAGAGAAGGATCAAATAAGACAAAAGCTAACAGAAAGCAATCTATAAAATGGCAATAGGGAACTCACAAGTGTTAATAATTACACTAAATGTAAACGGATTAAACTCACCAATAAAAAGGCACAGAGTAGCAGAATGGATTAAAAAAAAACCCAACTGTATGCTGCCTACAAGAAACTCATCTAAGCAACAAGGATACAAACAAATTCAAAGTGAAAGGTTGGAAAACAATACTCCAAGCAAATAACATCCAAAAAAAAGCAGGCGTAGCAATACTCATATCTGATAATGCTGACTACAAGACAGCAAAAGTACTCAGAGACAAAAATGGCCATTTCATAATGGTTAAGGGGACACTGAATCAAGAAGACATAACAATACTTAATATATATATGCACCAACCAAGGAGCACCAAAATATATAAGACAGCTACTTATTGATCTTAAAACAAAAACTGACAAAAATACAATCATACTTGGACACCTCCATACACCACTGATGGCTCTAGATTGGTCATCCAAATAGAGAATCAATAAAGATATATTGGCCTTAAACAAAACACTAGAGCACCTGGATATGATAGACATCTACAGGACATTTCATCCAAAAGTGACAGAGTATATATTTTTCTCCAGTGTACAAGGATCATTGTCAAGAATTGGCCATATGTTGGGACACAAAAACAACATCAGCAAATTCAGAAAAATCAAAGTTTTACCAAGCATATTTTCTGATCATAAAGCCTTGAAACTAGAATTCAACAGCAAAAAAGAGGAAAAAAATCCCACAAAAATGTGGAATCTAAGTAACATACTTTTAAAAAATGAATGGGTCAAAGAAAAAATAAGCGCAGTGATCAAAAGATATATACAGACAAATGAAAATGACAATACAACATATTAGAATCTATGGGATGCAGCAAAAGCAATTATAAGAGGGAAGTTCATATCACTTCAGACATATATGAACAAACAAGACAGAGCCCAAGTGAACCACTTAACTTCACACCTTAAGGTACTGGAAAAAGAAGAACAAAGACAACCCAAAACCAGCTGAAGAAAGGAGATAATAAAAATCAGAGCAGAAGTAAATGAAATGGAGAACAAAAAAACTATAGAAAAAATTAATAGGACAAGGAGCTGGTTCTTTGAAAAGATCAACAAAATTGACAAACCTCTGGCAAGACTTAAAGAAGCAGAAAGCCTAAACAGGACTATTAGTAGACAAGAAATAGAAAAAAAAACATTAAAGACAGCCCCCAAAATAAAAGTCCAGGACCAGGTGGTTATACTAGCAAATTTTATCAAACATTCAAAGAAGACTTGGTTCCTATTCTACTGAAAGTCTTCCAAAAAATTGAAGAAAAAGCAATACTTCCAAACACACTTTATGAGGCTAATATAACCCTCATACCGAAACCAGGGAAGGATGGCACACACACACACACAAAAAAACTACATACCAATATCTCTAATGAATACAGATGCTAAAATACTAAACAAAATACAAGCAAATCGAATACAACAACATATTAAAAAGATAATACATCATGATCAAGTGGGATTCATCCCAGAATCTCAAGGATGGTTCAACATACGTAAAACGGTTAACGTAATACACCATATCAACAAAACAAAGAACAAAAACCACATGATCTTATCAATAGATGCAGAAAAGGCATTCGATAAAATACAACACAATTTTATGTTTAAGACTCTCAACAAAATGGGTATAGAAGGAAAATATCTCAACATGATAAAGGCCATATATGATAAACCATCAGCTAACATCAGATTAAATGGCACAAAACTGAAGGCTTTCCACCTTAAATCAGGAACAAGACAGGGTTGTCCACTCTCTCCACTCTTTTTTAATGTGATACTAGAGGTTCTAGCCAGAGCAATCAGACAAGACAAAGAAATAAAAGGCATCCATATCGGAAAAGAAGAAGTAAAGGTATCACTTTTTGCAGATGATATGATCCTATATGTCGAAAACCCCAAAGAATCCACAAAAAGACTACTAGAAACAATAAGCCAATACAGTAAGGTCGCAGGATACAAAATTAACATACAGAAGTCCATAGTCTTTCTATATGCCAACAATGAAACAACTGAGAATGAACTCAAAAAAATAATCCCCTTCATGATTGCAATAAAAAAAATAAAATACCTAGGAATAAACATAACAAAAAATGTAAAGGACTTATATAATGAAAACTACAAACCATTGTTAAGGGAAATGGAAAAAGATATAATGAGATGGAAGAATTTTCCTTGTTCTTCGTTAGGAAGAATAAATATAATCAAGATGGCCATATTACCCAAACCAATATAGAAATTTAATGCAATTCCCATCAAAATTCCAATGACATTTTTTATAGAAATGGAGCAAAAAATCATCAGATTTATATGGAACTATAAAAACCCCCGAATAGCCAAAGCAATCCTAAAGAAAAAGAATAAAGTTGGGGGCATTAAAATACCTGACTTCAAACTATATTATAGGGACACGACAATCAAAACTGCATGGTATTGGCAGAAAAATAGACACTCAGACCAATGGAACAGAATAGAAAGCCCAGAAATAAAACCACATATATATGGTCAAATTATTTTCGATAAAGGGGCCAACAACACACAATGGAGAAAAGAAAGCCTCTTCAACAAATGGTGCTGGGAAAACTGGAAAGCCACATGCAAAAGAATGAAACTGGACTACAGTTTGTCCCCTTGTACTAAAATTAATTCAAAATGGATCAAAGATCTAAATATAAGACCTGAAACAATAAAGTACCTAGAAGAAGACATAGGTTCTAAACTCATGGACCTTGGTTTTAAAGAGCATTTTATTAATTTGATTTCAAAGGCAAGAGAAGTGAAGGCAAAAATTAATGAATGGGACTATATCAGACTAAGAAGTTTTTGCTCAGCAAGAGAAACTGATAACAAAATAAACAGACAGATATTGATAACATTATATGAAGTGAAATAAGTTAATCAGAAAAAAACAGGAACTGCATTATTCCATACATAGGTGGGATATAAAAGTGAAATGATATTTTCAAACAACTGCTTAGATAAAGGCCTAATATCCAAGATATACAAAGAACTCATAAAACTCAACAACAAACAAACAAACAATCCAATTAAAAAATGGGAAGAGGACATGAACAGACACTTCTCCCAGGAAGAAATACAAATGGCCAACAGATATATGAAAAGATGCTCATCTTCTTTAGTTATTAGAGAAATGTAAATCAAAACTGCAATGAGATACCACCTCCCACCTGTTAGATTAGCCATTATTAACAAGACAGGTAATAGCAAATGTTGGAGAGGCTGTGGAGAAAAAGGAACCCTCATACACTGTTGGTGGGAATGTAAAGTAGTACAACCATTATGGAAGAAAATATGGTGGTTCCTCAAAAAACTGCAAATAGAACTACCTTATGACCCAGTAATCCCTCTACTGGGTATATACCCCCAAAACTCAGAAACATTGATACGTAAAGACACATGCAACTCCATGTTCATTGCAGCATTGTTCACAGTGGCCAGGACATGGAAATAACCAAAAAGCCAATCAATAGATGACTGGATGAAGAAGATGTGGCACATATACACTATGGAATACTCAGCCATAAGAAATGATGACATCAGATCATTTACAGCAAAATGGTGGGATCTTGATAACATTATATGAAGTGAAATAAGTAAATCAGAAAAAAACAGGAACTGCATTATTCCATACATAGGTGGGATATAAAAGCGAGACTAAGAGACATTGATAAGAGTGTGGTGGTTATGAGGGGTGGGGGGAGAGGGAGAGGGAAATGGGGAGGGGAGGGGCACAAAGAAAACTAGATAGAAGGTGACAGAGGACAATCTGACTTTGAGTGATGGGTAAGCAACAGAATTTATTGACAAGATAACCTGGACATGTTTTCTTTGAACATATGTACCCTGATTTATTGATGTCACCCTAGTAAAATTAATTTAAAAAATTCTTATAGGTTTGGAAGTTCTTCTACATTGACAGCCGTGTGTGTTCCGCCACCCTCTTGTTGGGTAAGGACCTAACCACTCTTTCCCCTGACCATTTCTTACCTTGAGGGACCCATTGTCTCACCTCAAAGAACAAACTGGCTTCTTCTTTTTATAAAACCAGTTAATCCCCCAACCTCAGTACCTCCTCATGGACAAAAAGGGAGCCACAAACTAAACCTGACAAGTCCAGGGGATACTAGCATGGCACACCCTACAAACTTGGAGACTGAAAGTAACCAAATAGGGTGGTCTGAACATAAATATTTTTAAGTAATAGTGAGTCATGGGGTAGTCCCATCCTAGGCCTGTAGCTTCCTCAACAAAGTTCAATTTTTCCCTTATTTTTAAAAAATGTTTATTTATTGATTTTAGCAAGAGAAGAAGGGAAAAAGAGAGACACAGGAACACAGATATGTTCCTGTCTGTGCCCTGACCAGAAATCGAACTGGCATCCTCTGCACTTCAGGACAATGCTCTAATCAACTAAGCTGTCCAGCCAGGGCCAATTTTTCCCTTAAATGAGCCTGTCTGTCATCTTTTTTTAAAGACAATACTCAACACTCCTTTGACATGTCAGGAGTCATTTCTTTTTCCAGACCCCTCAGGGTACACCCACCACCCCTGAGCACCACAGAACCCCTCATTGTTACCTTGTTCAATGAATACCATCTCTATGTGCTGGAAATATTATCAATTATCCTGTAACCACCAATGTAAAAGAACTATTTGTCTCTTTGTTCTACTTTTTATCCATTCCCAGAGATTTTTCCCCCTTTGCTTTCTCCTGCCCCCTTAATGTACCACCAATGGATTTCACATAACCCTCTTTAATGTCTCCTATTTTGATGCTAATGTGCTGCAAAACTGCCATTTTCCAGAGAATTTTTCTCCATTTGTTGAGATTTTGCTATCCAGTAATTGTCATTTTGGCTCAACCTTAATGCTTCGGTGAAAATGGCAAATGCCTAAGTTCTGTGAAATTATTAATGCTTTTGCTTATTAAATTTTGATGTTTGAATCACATCTAAGATTATAAAAAATAAGACTGCAAAATTTTTGGAAGAGTAGTTCCTTTGATACAAATGTGCAAAACACATATAATTGATGTCTAACCTTTCCAGTAATCAAAATATGCAAGTGAAAAGCATGAAATATCTTTTTTCCCTATCAGAATGTCCAAGATTTAAAAGAACATCAATGCCCATTGTTGGAAAATTTGAGAGTGTTCATGGATACATAAGTACAAGTTCTGTGGAAAGCAGTTTCACAATATCTATCAAAATCCTTAAACAGATGAAAACCTATTGATCCAAGATTTCCACCTCTAGAAATGTATCCCAAGGAAGTTATCAGAGAATTGTACAGAGATATGCATGCAACAATATTCATCTCTTACATTGTTTATGATCATGGAAAACTTAAAAGCACCCAGTAAATATCAGAAAAGTGTACAAAGATATGTATGCAAAGATATTAATTTCAACATGGTTTATGATCATGAAAAATTTGAAATCACCCAAATATCTATCAGGTAATGATTGGCCATCCATAAGAAATAATTCATGGCCCATGAGGTATCAATATGTAAAGATATGCAAGATATATCATTGTTTCAAAGTAATTGTCAGGGTAGTGTGTATGTATGATTCCACTGCTATTTTATGATTTGTGTGTAGTATATGTATATATGTTATGCTTATTAACATATGTAGAGAATTGATTTTCTTTTATTTTTTTAATATTTTATTTATTGATTTTACAGAGAGAGAAGGTGGGGGGAGCAAGAAGTATTAACTCATAGTTGCTTCACTTTAATTTTTCATTGCTTTCTTATTGCCTGTTGTATGTGCCTTGACTGGGCAAGCCCAGGGTTTTGAACCAGCTACCTCATCATTCCAAGTCAATGCTCTATCCATTGTGCCATCACAGGTCAGTTGAGAATTGATTTTAAAAATTATCAATCTACTAATAGTTTTTGTTTCTAAGGGTTGTAATTGTGTGTCAAGGTGCCAATAAACTGCAAAACTGTTAGCATTAGCAATGATATTTTGTATGCCTTCTAATAATCACCATTCTGAAACTTTTGAAATTTTTGTATAAGCAAACTTGCAAACTGAGCAAGACTACAAGTTAAGCTGTCAGGTACTTGAGCAAACAGGGACTTTGGACTTCCTGATAAGCTAACTGCTAGTTTTGCTTTAACCATTAGTTTTGCTTTAACTGCTAGTTTTGCTTCTGTAATCTGTCACTTGCAGCTGATAAAATTCCTTGTCACTTTAGCCCTTATAAACTCTGCACAGCAACTCTTCGGGGCTGCATGATTTGGAGTCTGAAATCCCCATGCAGCCAGCCAGTTTAATAAACTCCTCTTGAAATTTTTCTGTAATGTTGGTGTCTTTGTGAAACTGGCTGGTCATGGTATAACATTTTGGAGGCCCCAGTGAGATGCTGGTGCTCCATGTCACCACATTGTGGCACCTGAACAGGCTGGCCTCTCCGGGAGGTTGCCTGACTCCACTGGATCTCTAGGAGAGGCACCTCCTGAGACACTCCAGGGCTCCAGTTATCCTGTGAGTCTCGGACAACATCTTGGAAGACAGCCCTGGCCCCAGGACTTGGCAAAAATTGAGGAATGAAAATTCTGACCCTCAGAGGTGAGTAAAGCTCTTGCTCACTTGACTTCTGACTTTCTGTTTTGGACTAGTCAATTTGAAACTATTGTGGTGGAGGATCAGATGCAATCAAACTCATGCAATAGGCTCTCCAGGGCCAAGACATTGGTGGAGAGTTAAGTCCCGCCTTGGGCTCCCAGGACACATTTGTTTGTGCTCTCAAGGAAGACAATTAGTGGGGACATTTTTTTGTACTCTCAGGGAAGACAATTGGCGGGGACTAAGTTATGTCCTGCCTCGGGCTTACCAGGACACCTTTGTGCTGTCTGTCCATCACGAGATCTCATTCTTTGCTCTTACTGTTTCTGTCTAAAAATCCTTGAGTGATTGGTGTGTGAGTGGAGATCTCTGGTGCCTGCACCTGAGATTCCAGTTTGTGGCTCCACAGTGAATAATCACGGAGTCCAAATGGGCAGTTCCATAGTGATCCTAATATGGCTTAGGGTGATATCAGACTCTCTGATTTGAGTTGGGGTTTTATACTGACCCACCAATGCTAGAAGTGCCTAAGCTCCCATGAGGGATGCAGCCAGGTGAGCACCTGTGAGGCTCCTAATGGGGCACCCCCTTCCCTTGTCTGTTGAACTGTGTCTAAAAGTTAAGTGTAAATGTTAATAGTAAATTGCCTGTTCTGTAGATTCTCTTTGTTCATCCAAAAACTTTCTTGTGACATTTCTTGGTTCAGGCCACCTTTCCTGAACACACTAGATCTCTTTTCTTGGATCCAAGACCTCTGGATTCAGGGCACTCTGTCTGACTTTTCCCCAGAAGAAATTGTCCTTTTCCACTGGCTCCTGCCTCTGCTCTTGTGTGATGATTGCCAGCTCTGTATTTAAACATCCTTTATTCTGAGTGCTAGTTCTTATCTGTCTTCTTTTTCTTGCCTTTTATTGGTGCACTGATTCCTGCATTCTCTTGGATGGTTTCAATTTTGCAGATCAGTGCCCTAGACATTAAATATGAGTGGAGGGCCAAGTAAACAAAAGACTCCCTTAGGTTCCCTCCTAAGGCACTTTTTTTTTGTATTATTCTGAAGTTGGAAACAGGGAGGCAGTCAGACAGACTCCCTCATGCGCCCGACCGGGATCCACACAGCATGCCCACCAGGGGGCGCTGCTCTGTTGCAACCAGAGCCACTCTAGCACCTGAGGCAGAGGCCATAGAGCCATCCACAGCACCTGGGCCAAGTTTGCTCCAATGGAGCCTTGGCTGCAGGAGGGGAAGAGAGAGACAGAGAGGAAGGAGAGGGGGCGGGGTGGAGAGGCAGATGGGCTCTTCTCCTGTGTACCCTGGCCAGGAATCAAACCCGGGACTCCTGAATGCCAGGCCAATGCTCTACCACTGAGCCAACCGGCCAGGGCCCCTCCTAAGGCACTTTAAAGAAGCATATGGAAACAACAGTGGGCATGGAATTAAATGGTCAAATGGAAGACTTTGCACACTCTGAATTATAATGGCCCGCCTTCAGGGTTGGATGGCCAGACACGGGGACTTTTAATCCCCGGGTAGTTAAAGCAGTCTGGAATATTGTAACTGGTGATCCAGGGCACCCTGACCAGTTCCCCTACATTGAACAGTGGCTAAATTTAACAATGAGCCTGCCCCCATGACTAAAAGCATGCTCAATACAAAGAGGGTGCCACATCTTCTTAGTCCAGCCAGAACTAAATCTAGAACAAAAAGGGAATAAAAATAAAACTTCTGGCCCCCTGTCCTCACAGAGCCTCCTGCAGAAACTGAACTGCCACCTCCTCTATAATCCCCAAGTTATAGCCCCTGAGCCTACACAGAACCTTCAGGAGAGGACTATAACTTCCACTGTTATATCCCCTCCCCACATTTGGAGTGGATCTGAGTATGGGCAGGGAGGGGACCTTATCTTGCCACTCAGAGAGGCACCCCCTTTGGGAACCAACCCCAACCCTGAGGAACAGCCATTCCTGTGTATGTCTCATTCTCCAACAGTGATCTTATAATTGGAAAGCCCCAAATCCTCCATTTTTGGAGAAGCCTCAGGCTCTAATAGGGCTCACAGAAACTGCCCTACAAACTCACAGACCTACCTGGGAGGACAGCCAGCAAGTTTTAAATACTCTCTTCACTTCAGAAGAGAGGGGCAGAATTAGGCAGGAGGGTAAAAAGGCAGTCCTGGGGCCAAGATGGGGATCACTTGAGAAAAAATAGGGACCACATTGAGGCAGCTTTCCCCTCCACTAGACCACAGTGGAGTCACAATTCCCAGGAGGGGAAAGCTTCTTTTGACACTCTTCACTGGTATCTTTTATCAGGTTAAAAGCTGAGGCTCGGCCCTGGCTGGTTGGCTCAGCGGTAGAGCGTCAGCCTGGCGTGCGGGGGACCCGGGTTCGATTCCCGGCCAGGGCACATAGGAGAAGTGCCCATTTGCTTCTCCACCCCCTCCTCCTTCCTCTCTGTCTCTCTCTTCCCCTCCCGCAGCCAAGGCTCCATTGGAGCAAAGATGGCCCGGGCGCTGGGGATGGCTCCTTGGCCTCTGCCCCAGGCGCTAGAGTGGCTCTGGTCGCGGCAGAGCGACGCCCCGGGGGGGCAGAGCATCGCCCCCTGGTGGGCAGAGCATCGCCCCATGGTGGGCGTGCCGGGTGGATCCCGGTCGGGCGCATGCGGGAGTCTGTCTGACTGTCTCTCCCCGTTTCCAGCTTCAGAAAAATACAAAAAAAAAAAAAAAAAAAAAAAAGCTGAGGCTCCAAAGCCCACCAACCTCTTGAAGGTTTCTGAAATTATCCAAGGTCCACAGGAATCCCCTGCAGCATTTCCTGAATGCCCTTGCAAATCATACCAGGTGTCTACCCCCATAGACCCAGACGCCACAGAGAATGGTATGACTATTAATTTGGCTTTTGTGATGCAGTCAGCCCTGGACATTAAAAAGAAATTCCAAAGACTAGAAGGGTTTGAAGGCATGAACCAGTTCCAGTTAATTATAAAACTCAGAAGGTTCTTAATAATAGGGACACAATCGAGGGAAAACAGGATAAAAAGATAGCTAAAGTAGTTGTAGCAGTACTCCAAGAGGCAAATTTGTTTAAGGAAAAAAGGCCCCCAGGGAAGTGAAATAAAGAAAGAGGAGAAGAGAGAAGCTTAGGAGGAAGAACTAGGACTCAGCTAGGGAAGAATCAGGGCACATTCTGTAAGGAAGAAGGGCATTGGAAAAGTAAATGTCCAATTTAGAAGCAGCCAAGGCAAGCTCTAAAGTCCTGAACTTTGAGGAATGACAAAGCTGAGGCTCCTTTTCATTGAACCCCCGGGCACCTATGGTAATAGCAGTAATAGGGGGGAAGCTGTGGTTTTTCTAATAGACACTGGAGCAATACATTCGGTCTTACCCATGCCTCTTGGACCTATCACCACTCACAAAACTCCAGTACAAGAGGCCACTGGAAAAACTGCCTACTACCCATGGATCACCCAGCAGACAGTCAATATAGGGCAAGGAACTATTACCCATTCATTCGTGCCCCTACCCCCTGATAGGGCGGTACTTGTTATAAAAACTCCAGGCCACAATCTTTTTTAAGGGAGAAAATACCACCGTAAATATAGGACCCAATAAGGAAACTCTGGACACTGGGTTACAGCTACTCCTAACCTGTCCTCTCTCCCTGAGGAACATCTCTTACAGGAATCAACTAAGCCGGGAGATGTCCATAGCCCATATCTTCTCTGGCAGCATCAGGAGAGTTTTCCAGAAGTGTGGGCTGAAACCAACCCTCCTGGACTAGCAGCCCATCAGCCACCTGTGGTCATACAATTGCTATCCACTGTGACTCCAGTAGCAGTAAGGCAATACCCAATGAGTTGGGAAGCAAAGGAGGGAATAGCAGTCCATATACGGTGTCTCCCAGGAGCAAGAATCTTGGTGCCTTGCCAATCCCTGTGGAACACTCCCTTATTGCTGGCCTAAAGCCTGGAACAAAAGACTACCGATCTGTCTAAGACCTTCAGGAAGTTAATAAACGGGTAGAGACCATACACCCTACAGTCGCTAACCCATACACATTGATAGAGACCATGCACCCTACAGTCCCTAACCCATACACATTGATAGAGACCATACACCCTACAGTCGCTAACCCATACACATTGATAGAGACCATGCACCCTACAGTCCCTAACCCATACACATTGATAGAGACCATACACCCTACAGTCCCTAACCCATACACATTGATAGAGACCATACACCCTACAGTCGCTAACCCATACACATTGATAGAGACCATGCACCCTACAGTCCCTAACCCATACACATTGATAGAGACCATACACCCTACAGTCCCTAACCCATACACATTGATAGAGACCATATACCCTGCAGTCCCTAACCCATACACATTGATAGAGACCATACACCCTACAGTCACTAACCCATACACATTGATAGAGACCATACACCCTACAGTCCCTAACCCATACACATTGATAGAGACCATATACCCTGCAGTCCCTAACCCATACACATTGATAGAGACCATACACCCTACAGTCCCTAACCCATACACATTGATAGAGACCACATACCCTACAGCCCCTAACCCATACACATTGATAGAGACCATACACCCTACAGTCCCTAACCCATACACATTGATAGAGACCACATACCCTACAGCCCCTAACCCATACACATTGATAGAGACCATACACCCTGCAGTCCCTAACCCATACACATTGATAGAGACCACATACCCTACAGCCCCTAACCCATACACATTGATAGAGACCATATACCCTGCAGTCCCTAACCCATACACATTGATAGAGACCATACACCCTACAGTCACTAACCCATACACATTGATAGAGACCATACACCCTACAGTCCCTAACCCATACACATTGATAGAGACCATACACCCTACAGTCCCTAACCCATACACATTGATAGAGACCATATACCCTGCAGTCCCTAACCCATACACATTGATAGAGACCATACACCCTACAGTCCCTAACCCATACACATTGATAGAAACCATACACCCTACAGTCCCTAACCCATACACATTGATAGAGATCATACACCCTGCAGTCCCTAACCCATACACATTGATAGAGACCATACACCCTACAGTCCCTAACCCATACACATTGATAGAGATCATACACCCTGCAGTCCCTAACCCATACACATTGATAGAGACCATACACCCTACAGGCCCTAACCCGTACGCATTGTTCAGCCTCTTACAGCCTGAGCATTGGATCTATATAGTCTTAGACCTTAAAGACGCCTTCTTCAGCATCCCACTAATGCCTAAAAGCCAGCCTGTTTTTGCTTTTGAGTGGATAGACCCGGCAGGAGCATTCTCTGGCCAACTAACATGGACTAGACTACCTCAAGGCTTTAAAAACTCTCCTACTATCTTTGATGAAGCCCTGAGTGCTGACCTGGTAGCCTTCCAGCAGGGACATCAAGACTGTACCCTATTCCAGTACACAGATGACCTACTGCTGGCGGCATCTATGGAGGAGCACTGTCTCGAGGCAACTCGAGACCTCCTAGCCTCACTACAAGCACTAGAGTACTGAGTGTCAGCTAAAAAGGCTCAACTCTGCACTCTAGAGGTTACTTTTTTTTATTTTTTTATTTTTTATTTATTCATTTTAGAAAGGAGAGAGAGAGGGAGAGAGAGAGACAGACAGAGAGAAGGGGGGAGGAGCAGGAAGCATCAACTCCCATATGTGCCTTGACCAGGCAAGCCCAGGGTTTCGAACCGGCAACCTTAGCATTTCCAGGTCGACGATTTATCCACTGCGCTACCACAGGTCAGGCTTAGAGGTTACTTATTTAGGCTACCGGGTCAAAGAAGGACAAAGAACTCTGTCCTATGAACGCACTGAGGCCATACTTCGGGTCCCCACTCCAACAACTAAAAGGCATTAAAGGAATTCCTTGGGTTTATGGGATATTGCAGATTATGGATTCTGAGTTTTGCAGAATTAGCAAAGCCTCTCTGTGCCTGTACGGATGGGTCACAACCCCTAAACTGGACTGAGACAGAGCAAAAAAGCCTTTGAACACCTTAAGAGGGCTTTAGCATGGGTCCCTGCTCTTGCCCTACCTGACGTCTCCAAGCCCTTTCAGCTATTCATTCATGAGGCTTGGGAATCACAAAAGGGGTTTTAACTCAGCCCTTAGGACCTTGGAAACGACTGGTTGTATACCTGCCAAAAGTGCTAGATACCATGGCAGCGGATGGCCTATCTGCCTGAGGGCCATAACAGCTACTGCAACTCTGGTCAAGGAGGCTGAAAAGCTCACATTGGGTCAAGAGCTAACTCTGACAACACCACACGCAGTGGAAGTGCTCCTAAGGGGAACTCCAGAGAGATACATTTCACACACCTGAGTAACCTAGTTTCAAGCTTTACTCCTAGATCAGCCCAGGATAAGGTTCCAGAAAATAGCTGCCATTAACCCCATGAACCTACTACCAGATGATGATGGCCTGGCCACACCATTACATGACTGCTCAGAGGTAATCAACATCACATAGACTGCCCGACCAGACGTAAAGGACTCTCAGCTGCCTGACGTCGATGAGGTACTGTACACAGACGGGAGCAGCTACATGCAGGACGGCATCAGGTACGCGGGGACTGCAATAGTTACCCTGGATCAGGTCATTTGGTCGCAGGCACTGAGCTAGGGAACGTCAGCACAAAAGGCAGAACTAATAGCCCTTATTCAAGTCCTCAGATGGGGAAAAGGAAAAGCAGTTTCCATTTATACGGACAGCAGGTAGCTTTTGCTACAGCACACGTACATAGTGCCATTTTTAAAGAAAGAAGGCTACTAACCCCGGCTGGGAAGGACATCAAAAATAAAGAAGAACTTGACCAGGCGGTGGTGCAGTAGATAGAGCGTCAGACTGGGATGTGGAGGACCCAGGTTCGAGACCTCGAGGTCGCCAGCTTGAGTGCAGGCTCATCTGGTTTGAGCAAAGCTCACCAGCTTGGACCCAAGGTTGCTGGCTCGAGCAAGGGGTCACTCAGTCTGCTGTAGCCCCACGGTCAAGGCACATATGAGAAAGCAATCAATGAACAACTAAGGTGTCACAACAAAAAACTGATGATTGATGCTTCTCATCTCTCTCCATTCCTGTCTGTCTGTCCCTATCTATCCCTCTCTCTGACTCTGTCTCTGTCTCTGTAAAAAAAAAAAAAAAAAAACAAAAATAAAGAAGAAATTTTAGCATTATTAGAAGCAATCCAACTCCCTTCAGCCATAGCAATCATTTGCTGTAAAGACATCAAAAAGGAGATTCGAAAGAAGCTCAAGGAAACAGCGCAGCGGACCTAGAGGCCTGAGCAGTAGCGATAAAATCAGTGGGGCCTCTGTAAGTTTTAGTGACTTTGCCTTTGCCTGAGTTGCCTGACACTCCTCATTACTCTCAGGAAGAAACTGCCTTAGCGGAAGAGGAAAAGGCTACCAGAAATGCTGATGGGTCCTACCAGATAAAAGAATCTTGATCCCAGAGACATACAGCAGATGATAGCCCTCCAAATACATCAAGTTTCCCACCTTGGAACGTCCAAAATGACTAAATTGCTTCAATCCAGGTATCTCATACCACACCTGGACCAGATACTAAGTAGCACTGTAGGATGTTGTCAGACCTGTGCATGGGTAAATGTGAAACAAGGCAGAAGAGCGCCCTTAGCAGTTAGAGAAAAGGGAGCCATGCCAGGAGAACATTAGGAAATCAATTTCACTGAAATAAGGCCACCCCATGCAGGATACAGGTATCTCCTAGTCTGTGTGATCACTTTCTCCAAGTGGATAGAAGCCTTCCCCACTAGGTCAGAGACTGCTACCACAGTACTTAGGAAATTACTCCATGAAATAATTCCACCATACGGTCTCCCCGCTACCGTAGGTTCTGATAATGGCCTGGCATTCATTGTCAAAATATCACAGAACTTAGCAAAAACTTTAAATATAAAGTGGAAATTACATTCTGCCTACAGGCCCCAAAGTTCAGGTCAGGTAGTATGCATAAATCAGACTTTAAAGAAAACTTTAATCAAATCTGCTTTTGAAACTGGTGAAAATTTGCCCACCTTACTCCCCTTAGCCCTCCTTAGGGCAAGTTGTACCCCTTATAAAGAAAGATTTACACCTTTTGAAATAGTGTTTGAAAGACCCCCTCCCTTACTACCAAAACTCAGAGAAGAGATAAAAGCTGAGTTAAGTAACCACTCCTTCCTTAAGTGCTTACAGGGTCTGCAGATTACTCAGCGGGCTGTCCAAAAGACTGTCCGAGAGGCGCTTCTGACACTGCCAGGAGATCTAGTACATCCCTCTTAGCCTGAGGATTCAGTTTGGGTAAAGAAGTACACTACCCAAGGACTGATTCCCATGTGGACGGGTCCACAAACTGTGATCCTGACAACTCCACCGCCATTAAGGTAGATGGCATCCCAACCTGGTTGCATCATTCCAGAGTCAAGCTCAACAGAAAAGAATGGACGTGTCACCCTGGAGAATATCCTTTAGAGCTAAGACTTTTGTGCCACTCGGTTTCTTGTTAATAATGTGTACTGTGCTTAAAGGTCAGGAAGACCCCCATAAGGCCCCACAACCATATACGTTTCAGCTAAAAAATGGGAAAACAGGAGAAACAATTGTAGAAATACAAGAAACCAAGGGTACTCCCATTCAAGCTAAACTTGACCTAGGTGACCTCTTTAGAGAATTAAATGAATGCACCCCAAGCAGTGGCAGTGATATTTGGGGTGGAAAGACATGGTGAAAATTAGGAAGCTTAGAGCTATGGGGACTTGGCATTTATGCTTGTCCAATGATTAACCGATATACTAACTGCCTAAATGCTCAGGAATTTTTCTGTCCACATTGGGGCTGTGGAACTATATCCACAATAGAGGGATCTAGCAAAAATAAAGACTCACTCATATACCTGTCCAGACTACCCTTCACCTATTGCCCAGATACTAGTCGATGTAACCCTATAAGTATTACTATCATAAACCCCTGAGCTACAGGATAGGCAACAGGAAGAACCTGGGGACTGACCAGGCGGTGGCGCAGTGGATAGAGCGTCGGACTGGGATGCGGAAGGAAGAACCTGGGGAATATGACTATACACACCATACTGAGACCCTGGGGCTCTCTTTACTATTCGGAAAAAGGATCCTATGAGTAAAGACGTCCATTGGCCCTCTTAATAAATTGGCCCTACCCATTCCAGTTAAAGCTAGACCCATGCGTGCAGAGCACAAAGCTAAACCCACTCGGTCACCAAAGAGCCTCAAAAACCCCAGTAGCCCAAAGCCACTTTCACCTCTAACAGCCCCACCACTTCTTTCTGAACTTAAAGCTGTACACCGTGCTGTAAACACCTCCCGACTAGACCTAGGAAAGGATTGTTGGCTATGCCTCAATGCAAAACCTCCATATTATGTAGGTATAGGATTTTCTGATATCATCCCCATGACGACTAATTCCTCTGCCTTTAATTGGGACCAGCCCAAGATAACTCTTGGGGACATACAGGGAAAAGGGACTTGTATTCTCTGCCCAGATTACCCCTTAAGCAAGTCCCCTTATTATCACTTTTACAATGCCACCCAGCTCAGAGATAGTAAAACCACCATTTATTATTTAGCCCCTAAACACTCATGGCTAGCATAAACCAATGGTCTGACTAAATGTGCTTCTTCTGACCTATTCAAGTACCAGAAAGACCTCATTTGTATCTTAGTCTATATTTTAGCCCAGATCTCTCTCTATAGCAGGGAAACAGGGAGAACATACATATATCCAACCCTAGACCACCCTCACCAGCAAAAGCGGGCACCCATCCTCATACCCCTAATAGCAGTGCTAGGAATTGTAGGATCAGCTGCCCTCAGCACCACAGCCTTAGTCAAGGGTGATATAAACTTTAAGGAGTTAAGCAGACAGGTAGATGCTAACATCAAACATTTAGAGCTCCATATCCCAGCTCGAGTGGCAACTCGACTCCTTAGCAGAAGTAGCTTTAAAAAATAGAAGAGGACAGACTTGCTGATCCTAAAACAGGGAGGGCTTTGCATAGCCCTAGGTGAACAATGCAGCGTCTATGCCAACAATTCAAGAAAGTCTAGAGCTAGTCCAGAGAAATTTAGATAGAGATAGAAGGAATTTAGAAAGAGAAAAGTCACAGAACTGGTTCCAAAGTATGTACAACGGGTCCCCTGGCTAACTACTTTAACCTCGTCCATCACTGGAACCTTACTCTTATTAGTCCTAGGCCTGACCACAGGCCCTTGTTTGCTCAACAGCCTCTTGCACCGCATCCAACAACAAATAAATACAGTGAAATTAATGATCTTCTAAAGTACTTACACTCCCCTCCCTGTAGAGGAAAATGAGTCAAGGGTTTGACATATAAAACAAAAACCAACGGGGAATGTGACAAGGTGCCAAGAAACTGTGAAACTGTTAGCATTAGCAACACCATTTTGTATGCCTTCTAATAATCACCATTCTGAAATTTTTGTATAAGCAAACTTGCAAACTGAGCAAAACTACAAGTCAAGCTGTCAGGAACTTGAGCAAGCAGGGACTTCAGACTTCCTGATAAGCTAACTGCTAGTATTGCTTTAACTGCTAATTTTGCTTCTGTATTGTTGCCTGCAGCTGTTAAAATTCCTTGTTACTTTAGACTTTATAAACCCTGCACCCCAACCAACTCTTCGGGGCTGCATGATTTGGAGTCTGAAACCCCCGTGCAGCCAGCCAGATTAATAAACTCCTCTTGAAATTCTTCTGTATTTTCGGTGTCTTTGTGGAACTCCCTGGTCACGGTATAACAATTGAAACCAAGGGTCCTTATGAATTTGATTACCAGTATATTTATCTTTAAATCCTAGTTCTAGAAATAATATCTCTCTCTCTCTCTCTCTCTATATATATATATATATATATATATATATATATATATATATATATATTCACACACACACACACACACACACACACATATATGTGTGTGTGATCACACCCTCCAAGTCAGTGGCAGGATAAAGATTAAATCTTGACCTAAGCTATGTTTCAGTTACTGAGCCCTAAGGTGGAATGACCACTAGCTACTTTCCCATGATATGAGACAGAGGGATGCCAGAAAAGACCTGAGCTGTCATCAAGGCCTGAAGAAATGATTCATTACCCTTACCTTACTGCTGACCATCAGCTCCCAGCACACTCCTAACCGCTAACCCACAGCATCTTGTGATTTGACCCTTCAAGTAGCTCAGACTTTTGAGCATTAGCTTCATGTTCTCCTGGATGTTGCATTCATCAACAAAGTATTTCTCCACTTTAATTCTCAGTGTTCAGTGTCTGACTCTGTTAGTGTCAGGTGGATGAACTCTTTCTGTTCTATATAACATGATTTTAAATTTTTTCCTTTACTCATAATATATATTTACAATGTTTTGATGTTTTATAATCAGTAAAACAATATTGAAAAAATTAAAAGGTTCAGAAAAGTTGCTCAGCTTCACTGATAATTTTAAAAATGAAAATTAGAATAATGAGATGTAATTATTATCTATTGGCAAAAATAAAAATTCTAAGATGAACACACAATGTTGTATAGAGCCCTGGTCTCTATAAACTTTTTTGTGTGTGTATTTTTCTGAAGTGAGAAGCGGGAGGCAGACAGACAGACTCCCGTATGCGCCAGACCAGGATCCACCTGGCATGCCCACCAGGGAGTGATGTTTTCCCTATCTGGGTTGTTGCTCTGTTGCCACTGGAGCCATCCTCAGTGCCTGAGGCAGAGGCCATGAAGCCATCCTTAGCGTCCAGGCCAACCTTGTTCAGTGGAGTCTTGGCTGCAGGAGGGGAAGAGACAGAGAGAAAGGAGAGGGGGAAGGGTGGAGAAACAGATGGGTGTTTCTCCTGTGTGCCCTGGCTAGGAATCAAACCCGGGACTTCAACACGCTGGGCCAATGCTCTATAAACTTTTTTGATGGACCACAAGTATTAGTAAAACTTTTTGACATGACACACTAAATATGTCTATGTGATTGTTTTATGAATAATGATGGGATCATATTACTGTATTTATACTCTTTTGCTACGTGCACATTTATGTGTACACTAACATTCACTACAACAATTTTTGGCATAGAAAAATTAGAAATATTTAGAATGTCCATTAATATGGGACTAGTTAATTATTGAGTATTTATAATCAACATATTGTGGAAGGAAAAGGGGCCACATACTAGGCTGACAAGCTCAGAGGAGGTCTGCATGGCAGCCTTACAAACTCAGAGACTGAAAGTAACCACATAGGAAGGTCTGAAATGAAAATTTTTTGTCTAAAAGCAGATCATGACAGGTAGTCATGTCCTGGGTAGATATCTTCCCAGACAAAGGTCAATCTTTACCTTAACTGAGCTTATTTATTGTCTTTTTTTTAAAAAAAAAAAGATTTTATTTATTGATTTTAGAGAGAGAAGAGGGCAGAGAAGCAGGAAGGATCAATTCATAGTAGTTGATTCTCATATGTGCCTTGAACAGGCAAGCCCAGGGTTTTGAACCAGCGACCTCAGCATTCCAGGTCATGGCTCTATCCACTAAGCCACCACAGGTCAGGCTGTCTATTGTCTTTTGCATCTACAATAACATGCCTTTGGAATGTTAGGGTAATTTCCTTTTTTCTTTTCCCCCAGACCCTCAGGGCACAATCACATACCAAAGCAGAGACCACAAATTTACTCATCACCCTGAATGCGCTGCGGCATAGTGGATAGTGCGTCAGACTGGGACACAGAGTTTTGGAACCCTAAGGTCACTGGCTTGAGTGTGGGGTTATCCAGCTTGAGTGTGGGATCATTTGGCTTGAGCAGGGGATCACCAGTTTGAGCTGGGTTGTGTGTGAGATCATAGACATGACCCCATGGATGCTGGCTTGAGGCCAATGTCACTGGCTTGAGCAAGAGGTCACTCACTCTGCTGTAGCCACCCCCCAACCCCCATCAGAGCATGTTTGAGAAAGCAATCAATGAACAACTAAGGTGCCACAATGAAGAATTGATGCGTCTCATCTCTCTCCCTTCCACTTCTTCCCATCTGTTCCTCTCTCTGTCACTCTCGCTGTCTCTGTTGCAAAAAATCCACTCATTGTTATTGTGTTGTTGACTATCCTATACCTACAAATGTGAAAGAAGTTACTGTATTTCCCCATGTATAAGATGCTCCTATGTATAAGATGCACCTTAATTTTGGGGTTCAGAATTTGAAAAAAATATGTATTACATAAAGCCATTGAACTCAAGTTTTATTCATCAAAAAATTCATAAGGCCCTGGCCAGTTGGCTCAGCGGTAGAGCGTTGGCCTGGCGTGTGGGGGACCCGGGTTCGATTCCCGGCCAGGGCACATAGAAGTGCCCATTTGCTTCTCCACCTCCCCTCCTCCTTCCTCTCTGTCTCTCTCTTCCCCTCCCGCAGCCAAGGATCCATTGGAGCAGAGATGGCCTGGGCGCTGGGGATGCTCCTTGGCCTCTGCCCCAGGCGCTAGAGTGGCTCTGGTCGTGGCAGAGCGACGCCCCAGAGGGGCAGAGCATCGCCCCCTGGTGGGCAGAGCATCACCCCTGGTGGGCGTGCTGGGTGGATCCCGGTTGGGCGCATGCGGGAGTCTGTCTGACTGTCTCTCCTCGTTTCCAGCTTCAGAAAAATACAAAAAAAAAATCATAAAACTTCTGCCAGACCAGGCAGTGGCACAGTGGATAGAGCATCAGACTGGGATGCAGAGGACACAGGTGCAAAACTCCAAAGTCACCGGCTAGAGTGCGAGCTCATGTGGTTTGGGCAAGGCTCACCAGCTTGAGCACAAGGTCGCTGGCTTCAGTAAGTGGTCACTGCGTCTTCTGTAGTCCTCCAGTCAAGGCACATATGAGAAAGCAATCAATGAACAACTAAGGTGCCGCAATGAAGAATTGATGCTTCTCATCTCCCTTCCTGTCTTTCCCTATCTGTCCCTCTCTCTGTCTCTGTCACACACACACACACACACACACACACACACAAAAAAGTTTACAAAACTCCTCATCTCCTTGAAAAAGCAGGAAATAAAAGTAAAAACAACTATGATCATTGTATAAGATGCGCCAGTTTTTAACCCCAAATTTTTCCAAAAAAGGTGCATCTTATACAAGGGGAAATACAGCATTCTATTTTACTTTTTATTCAATTACAGAGATTTCTCCATTTTGCTTTCTCTGGCCTCCCTAATCTAACACCAGTGAATTTCTTGTAACCTCCTTATGTCGTGCCCTTTAATTCTGATATATAAAATAAATGGTAAAATTGCCATTTTCTGAGTATTTTCTCAATCTGTTGAGATTTTGCTTCCTGACAGTTGTCATCAGTTTGGCTCAAATAAACTCATGTTTCTTATGTCAACAATATATAGATGTAATAATCAGTTGTCAAAGAGAGTGAGGTAGGTGGATATTACTGACATGGTAAGAGCAATATATAAACATCAAGTCTCAAAGTATATACAAGAAATGGAATTGTATTCACAACAGGGGATGGGATGTGGAATGGGAAGCTAGCCAGGGATTTTACTTTCCATTATTCTAATTGTAATGTTGAAAATTTATTTTTTTTAATTGTGTAACTTTTTCAATTATAAAAATACTGTTGGTCAAATAAGTTTGTAAATATGATGTATATGTTTGCTCACTTATAGTTTGCATTGGGTGTGGGGGACAGGCTATAAGCTGGCAAAGTCTTTATACCCTAAGGCTTAGTTTTAAGACTAAGACTTTCCCACCTTTTTAAAACTAAGATCTTTTCAACATCCTTGTAATACTAAGGTCTTCTCAATACTAAGATTTTCCCCACACCCTTGACTGTTGCATGATAGGGGGTGGTGCACTCTTATGCGGAATCCCATTTATGCCTCAGATAAGTGACTTTGTATCAGAGACTTCCTTATTTGTATATTGGCATAAAGGCTTTGATTTCTACACTATAAAATAAAGCAGACCAGGGGCTTTCTCTCTCTTGGTTCCTGCCATCAGCATTGCGGAGAAGAAGCAGCCAAGATGGTGGAGTTCTGAAGGAGAAGCCAGTTTGTGCAGAGTTTGTGCAGAGAGAAGGAGATGGGGAACAGAGGTGAATAAGGCTGGTGGGGCCCTTGATTCTAGGAATACTCGGATGAGTCAGTAGCTTTGGGAGCCCTGAATGGAAAGGGAATGTTTTCCCACTGTGTGTATTTCATGCTCACTGGGTGCAAGCTAGGATTAAAGCTAATGGCCCATCAGTTCTTGGCTCCACTGTTTCATTACTATCTGTCCAAATCAAATGTGAACCTGCTCGATCCAGGTGGCTGTGATGGTGGCTGTGGCTACTGGCCTTATAAATATTAAAAACTAAAACAAAACCCCAAAATTCTTGTAACTTGACTCATTAAAACAGAATGCAAACCTTTTAAAGTTCAGAAAATTAGTTGTTTTTTTATATATATATATTTGTACTAGCCCACAGTTGGGGATGAGAAGAGTTCTGAAAGGGATTTGAGGCAACAGGAAATGGGTCCCTGCTTCCAAGGTGCTCAAAATTGTGCTTATTAAGAACATTTTCTAATCTTTTCAGGAAGTTTCGTTTTGTTTCCGTTAAAACTTAAACATTAAAAAAATAATAATAAAAAAGAACCACCAACTTCAGAAAGCTAGATCACAGGGCTAAGCTACGCACCCCTTCCTCTTCCCTCTTGCCTCACGCCCCTCCTTTATTTCCCCAGCACCCCCACCCCGCCCCATCCTGGGGCTCAGCGGTCTCAGCCTTACCCAGCCCCGCCCCCCAGGGGCCTCGACGCAAACTTTGTCAGGTGGGCCCCTGCGATCATCTTGCCTGAAGCGCTGCAAGAGAAAGAGGGCCGCCCAGTAGGCCGCCTGCAAGGACTCTAACTGCGTCTGCTCTCTGTCCGTCGGTGGATTTGTCGGAGGAACTGGCTGGAAGTACTGAGTTCTGGGATCTGTATGTTACGCTACACCAGACCAATGGCAGTGGCGGCAGCTTTGTCCAGCCTGGCGATGCGGCTGTCGCGCTCAGCAGCAGCCTGCGGCTCCTACAGAGCCTTCTGCAAGGGGCTCACGCGCACTCCGCTCACCTTCTTTGACCTGGCCTGGCGGCTGCGCATGAACTTCCTCTACTTCTATATCGTGGCCTCGGTGATGCTCAACGTCCGCCTGTAGGTACATATTTAGCTTAACTAACTTCATGGCAGTCGCGGGCCCCTATCAGAATGACTGATTTCCACCCACCAGTTCACCCGCCTTAAAGCAAAGCGACCAGCTCGGCTTGCAAAGGCAGATTTGCCTGTCCGTCTTTCCAGTGCCTCTTCTTTTCATATAAATGAGTGGCTAAGTGACGTCACGGAAATGGCGCCGTAAGAAGCGCGTCCGACAGCTCTCCCCTAAATCACAACAAATTTATCAACTAGAAACAGAAAAATTTATCCTCGGAGCATTCCGGAGTTCCACACAAACTGAAAGCAAAAGGACTGTTATCACTTGAATCTGAGAGACGAGGGTGTGGAGGAAGCTACCGCAGCGACGCTCATTCAAGCCGCCAGGGAGTGCGCCCGCGGTGAGTCAGCCCATATACTTGGGAACCGCAAGCCGCCGCGAGCCCGCGAGCTGCCGCGAACCCCCGCGAACCGCCACGGCGAGCTGCCGCGAGCCCCCGCGAACCGCCACCGCGAGCGGCCGCCACGAGCCGCCGCTCGCGCGCCCGGTCCGGTTGAGCACTGCTGACGTTCCCAGCGGCCCGCACACTGCGAGTGGGGGTCGCCGGCCACCGGTGCCCTGAGCGCCCCATTCGCACGCGTGCCTTGGGCATTCCACGCGCCCAGGGCGCCCTACTGGCCCGCACACCCAGAGGGCTCCATTATCCTGCGCCTGGTGCGGTCCAGCCGCCAGCGGCAGGGCGAGCGGGAGAGGCTTGGGAGATTCTCTCTGTGGGCGGGGCACCTCACCCAGCCATTCAAGCTAACAATCAAGCGTTGGGGGAGGGGTGCGCACAGGCAGCCTAAAATACCTTCGGAAACACAGCTGCGACCCAATCACCGAAATTAGCTTAACCCATAAAATCTGCGCACCCTCGGTTCTAATTGATAAGATCTCTCTCAGTTCAGCGATCCAAGACAAGAGGCGTGATATTTTTTAGTGCCTCTCGCTAAAGGGGCGGGGGCAACTTCTGATTGATAGAGCCTCCATATTCAGGGATAAACGCTAACAAGAAGGACTTGGCAGATAATAAGGTCTATACTACACTAGTCGTAAGCAGAGACTAGTGCCTCTTCTTCCCTGCAAAAACAGGCTACAAAGTGTGGAAAGCCTGGGTTGAGAGGTCCAACTAAATGATAGGCGCTGAACAGTCACCTTGACAACAATTGACTCCCACCCCCGCCTGATTACACTGGAGGCCCTGACTCTCAGAGCCTTTCCCAAAGCCTTGCACTGAGTGGGGATAGAGTGGGGATTTCCCAGCTCTTTGAGCCTCTTACTCCCCAGGCAGAAGCAGTTGCAGCCTTATAGCTGGATCACCAGGCTGCTAATTCAGAAAGGGGGGACTAGGAGAGAGAATCCAGGAAAGCAAACTCTCTCATCGTTGGACCCTGCAAACGCCAACAAGCCTTTACTTCCAGCAAGACTAAAGCCAATTATATGACATTGCCATAGAATCCCATCAACTGCAAATCCCTAACTAAGAGTGACACAGGGGCAGAGCCTGGGGTACAGAGTCACCGACTAGGAAGAGGGAGAGAAAAGAAAAAGGAAGAAGTTAACCTCTCAAAATCAAGAAAAACCCACAGACTTTACAACTTGATCCACTAATTTTTTTTTTGTTGTTGTTATTGTTGCTTGTTTCTTCTATCTTTTTGCCTTTATTTCCTCCACCTCGGTCCTTCTATTCTCTGCCCATCTTACGCTTCACCTTTCTTGAACTACACTACCCATGAGTGTTGCATTTTATTTTTCTTCTTCATCCTCACCCTCCTTTAAGGTTATACTCCAAAACACTTAACTCTCACTCTCTCCTCTTTTGTTTTTTTTTTTTTGTCTTGCTTTATTTTGTTTTTTTCTCCTCCTATTTTATTTCTTCCTTCGTTTTTCTCTTTTTCCTATTTTTTCCTTTCTATTCGTTTTTTTCTTTTCTCATTTTACTTTCCTCCCATATAATCCTCAATCACGAACAAATTAGTTAATTTGGGACTCAAGGCTTTTTTTTGGTTTTATTTCTCTTTTTTGCTTTTGTTTTTATTTTTTTTTTCCCTTGTTTGTTTATTTTTGTGGCATTTTGGGTCCTCCCAACCCAAGGTCTCCATTGTATTTAGTCTTCGCTCCACTTAATACAACAGATTTTTACTTATTATTTTTATTTTTTCTTCTTTATTATTCTTTTTTGGTCCTTTTTTCTGATTCCCTCTTATCCCTCTCATTATATCTCTTAGTTGACCATCACTTACAAGCAAATCATCTTATGCTTGTCTAAGATTTTCTTCCCTTTTTTTTTTTTTTTTTGCATTTAGTAGGTCCCTACTCCCTTTTTTTGCCCCTTGAACTCTTCACCCCAAATCAGGCCCTCCATTATAGGCATGATATTTCCCTGAGGAGGGGAGAGGAGGGAAAGAGAAGAGAGAAAAAAGGGGGAAATAATAAATTATTACTGTTTTTTTTGTGGGGTGTTTTACCCTTTTTTTTTTTCTTTTTACTCTTTATTAATTCTAATTAGTGCTATCAATAAGACCACCCTCAGATGCCGATAAGAAAGAGGAAATCGAATATTATGGATACAAAAGAAAGAGAGGTAACACAAATAGATGTGGAAAAATCTATGGAGAAAAGACTTAACATATTGGAAGCCTTGGAGCTAAATGACAGAGAATTTAAAATAGAAATCTTAAAAATACTCAGAGTTATACAAGAAAACACAGAAAGGCAATATAGGGAGATCAGAAAACAACTCAATGAACACAAAGAATATATTACCAAGGAAATTGAAACTATAAAAACAAATCAAACAGAAATGAAAACTCAATTCACGAGCTGAAAAACGAGGTAACAAGCTTAGCTAACAGAACAGCCCAGATTGAAGATAGGATTAGTAAAATAGAAGACAAACAACTTGAGGCACAACAGAGAGAAGAAGAAAGAGACTCAAAAATAATAAAAAAATGAGAAAGCCCTACAGGAATTGTCTGACTCCATCAGAAAGAATAACATAAGAATAATAGGTATATCAGAGGGAGAAGAGAAAGAAAATGGAATGGAGAATATACTCAAACAAATAATAGACGAGAACTTCCCAAGCCTGTGGAAGGAATTAAAGCCTCAAATTC
Source organism: Saccopteryx bilineata (assembly GCF_036850765.1). Classification (NCBI taxonomy): domain Eukaryota; kingdom Metazoa; phylum Chordata; class Mammalia; order Chiroptera; family Emballonuridae; genus Saccopteryx; species Saccopteryx bilineata. Next base: position 8,294,869 of record NC_089502.1, on the reverse strand, counting down.
AAGAAGCAAACAGAACACCAAGTTTTCTTAACCCCAACAAACCCACTCCAAGGCACATCATAATAAAGATGACACAAACCAATGACAAAGAAAAAATTCTCAAGGCAGCCAGGGAAAAGAAGAGTACAACATATAAAGGAAGGCCTATTAGATTATCATCAGATTTCTCAGCAGAAACTCTACAAGCTAGAAGAGAGTGGACCCCAATATTTAAAGCCCTGAAAGAGAGGAACTTTCAGCCAAGAATACTATACCCATCAAAGCTATCCTTCAAGTATGAAGGAGATATAAAAACATTCACAAATACAGAAAAGATGAGAGAATTTATCAACAGAAAGCCCCCACTCCAGGAAATACTAAGGGGGGTTTTCCAACCAGATTCAAAGAACAAAAGAAAACAACACCACAAGTAACAGCTCCACCAAGAACACAATAAAACCAAACTTAAACTGTGACAACAAAGGAAAAAAAGGGGGGAGAGGATGGAGATTAACAGTAGCAAAGGATGATGAAGTGCAGAAATACTTATAAGATAGGGTACTACAATGAATATGGTAGGTACCCTTTTCATTACTTAATGGTAACCACCCTTAAAAAAACCACCACAAAAACACTTGATTTAAAAAAGGTAGCAACAGAGGAAAGAAGTATGGAACACAAACAAACAAAAACAAATGATAGAAAAACAAAAGAGAAGAATCAAACTAGATACAAAACTAACAGAAAGCAATTTATAAAATGGCAGTAGGGAACCCACAAGTGTCAATAATTACACTAAATGTAAATGGATTAAACTTACCAATAAAAAGACACAGAGTAGCAGAATGGATTAAAAAAGAAAATCCAACTATATGCTGCCTACAAGAAACACATCTAAGCAACAAGGATAAAAACAAATTCAAAGTGAAAGGCTGGAAAACAATACTCCAAGCAAACAACACCCAAAAAAAAGCAGGTGTAGCAATACTCATATCTAATAATGTTGACTACAAGACAGAAAAAGTACTCAGAGACAAAAATGGTCATTTCATAATGATTAAGGGGAAGTTGAATCAAGAAGACATAACAATCCTTAATATATATGCACCAAACCAAGGAGCACCAAAATATATAAGACAGCTACTTATTGACCTTAAAACAAAAACTGACAAAAATACAATCATACTTGGAGACCTCAATACACCGCTGACGGCTCTAGATCGGTCATCCAAACAGAGAATCAATAAAGATATAGTGGCCTTAAACGAAATACTAGAACACCTGGATATGATAGACATCTACAGGACACTTCATCCCAAAGCGACAGAGTATACATTTTTCTCTAGTGTACATGGAACATTCTCAAGAATTGACCATATGTTGGGCCACAAAGACAATATCAGCAAATTTAGAAAAATTGAAATTGTACCAAGCATATTTTCTGATCATAAAGCCTTGAAACTAGAATTCAACTGCAAAAAAGAGGGGGAAAACCCCACAAAAATGTGGAAACTAAACAACATACTTCTAAAAAATGAATGGGTCAAAGAAGAAATAAGTGCAGAAATCAAAAGATATATACAGACAAATGAAAATGAAAATACGACATATCAGAATCTCTGGGATGCACCAAAAGCAGTAATAAGAGGAAAGTTCATATCACTTCAGGCCTATATGAACAAACAAGACAGAGCCCAAGTAAACCACTTAACTTCACACCTTAAGGAACTAGAAAAAGAAGAACAAAGACAACCCAAAACCAGCCGAAGAAAGGAGATAATAAAAATCAGAGCAGAAATAAATGAAATAGAGAACAGAAAAACTATAGAAAAAATCAATAAAACAAGGAGCTGGTTCTTTGAAAAGATCAACAAAATTGACAAACCCTTGGCAAGACTCACCAAGGAAAAAAGACACAGGACTCAAATAAATAAAATCCAAAATGAAAGAGGAGAGATCACCACAGACATCATAGAAATACAAAGAATTATTGTAGAATACTATGAAAAATTATATGCCACCAAATACAACAACCTAGAAGAAATGGATAAATTCCTAGAACAATACAACCTTCCTAGACTGAGTCATGAAGAAGCAGAAAGCCTAAACAGACCAATCAGCAGGGAGGAAATAGAAAAAACTATTAAAAATCTCCCCAAAAATAAAAGTCCAGGCCCAGACGGTTATACTAGTGAATTCTATCAAACATTCAAAGAAGACTTGGTTCCTATTCTACTCAAAGTCTTCCAAAAAATTGAAGAAGAAGCAATACTTCCAAACACATTTTATGAGGCCAACATAACCCTCATACCAAAACCTGGCAAGGATGGCACAAAGAAAGAAAACTACAGACCAATATCTCTAATGAATACAGATGCTAAAATACTAAACAAAATACTGGCAAACCGAATACAACAACATATTAAAAAAATAATACATCATGATCAAGTGGGATTCATCCCAGAATCTCAAGGATGGTTCAACATACGCAAAACGGTTAACGTAATACACCATATCAACAAAACAAAGAACAAAAACCACATGATCTTATCAATAGATGCAGAAAAGGCTTTTGATAAAATACAACACAATTTTATGTTTAAGACTCTCAACAAAATGGGTATAGAAGGAAAATATCTCAACATGATAAAGGCCATATATGATAAACCATCAGCCAACATCCTATTAAACGGCATAAAACTGAGGACTTTCTACCTTAAATCAGGAACAAGACAGGGTTGTCCACTCTCTCCACTCTTATTCAACGTGGTGCTAGAAGTTCTGGCCAGAGCAATCAGACAAGACAATGAAATAAAAGGCATCCATATCGGAAAAGAAGAAGTAAAGCTATCACTTTTTGCTGATGATATGATCCTATACATCGAAAACCCGAAGGACTCCACAAAAAGATTATTAGAAACAATAAACCAATACAATAAGGTCGCAGGATACAAAATTAACATACAAAAGTCCATAGCCTTTCTATATGCCAACAATGAAATATTAGAAAACGAACTCAAAAAAATAATCCCCTTCACGATTGCAACAAAAAAAATAAAATACCTAGGAATAAACATAACAAAGAACGTAAAGGACCTATATAATGAAAATTACAAAGCATTGTTAAGGGAAATCGAAAAAGATACAATGAGATGGAAAAATATTCCTTGTTCTTGGATAGGAAGAATAAATATAATCAAAATGGCCATATTACCCAAAGCAATATACAAATTTAATGCAATTCCCATCAAAATCCCTATGAGATTTTTTAAAGAAATGGAACAAAAAATCATCAGATTTATATGGAACTATAAAAAACCCCGAATAGCCAAAACAATCCTAAGGAAAAAGAATGAAGCTGGGGGCATTACAATACCTGACTTTAAACTATATTATAGGGCCACGATAATCAAAACAGCATGGTATTGGCAGAAAAATAGACACTCAGACCAATGGAACAGAATAGAAAGCCCAGAAATAAAACCAGATATATATGGTCAAATAATCTTTTTTTTTTTTTTTTTTCATTTTTTCTGAAGCTGGAAACAGGGAGAGACAGTCAGACAGACTCCCGCATGCGCCCGACCGGGATCCACCCGGCACGCCCACCAGGGGCGATGCTCTGCCCACCAGGGGGCGATGCTCTGCCCCTCTGGGGCATCGCCATGTTGCGACCAGAGCCACTCTAGCGCCTGGGGCAGAGGCCACAGAGCCATCCCCAGCGCCCGGGCCATCTTTGCTCCAATGGAGCCTTGGCTGCGGGAGGGGAAGAGAGAGACAGAGAGGAAAGCGCGGCGGAGGGGTGGAGAAGCAAATGGGCGCCTCTCCTGTGTGCCCTGGCCGGGAATCGAACCCAGGTCCTCCGCACGCTAGGCCGACGCTCTACCACTGAGCCAACCGGCCAGGGCTAAAATAATCTTTGATAAAGGGGCCAACAACACACAATGGAGAAAAGAAAGCCTCTTCAACAAATGGTGTTGGGAAAACTGGAAAGCCACATGCAAAAGAATGAAACTCGACTACAGCCTGTCCCCGTGTACTAAAATTAATTCAAAATGGATCAAAGACCTAAATATAAGACCTGAAACAATAAAGTACATAGAAGAAGACATAGGTACTAAAATCATGGACCTGGGTTTTAAAGAACATTTTATGAACTTGACTCCAATGGCAAGAGAAGTGAAGGCAAAGATAAATGAATGGGACTACATCAGAATTAAAAGTTTTTGCTCAGCAAGAGAAACTGATATCAAAATAAACAGACAGCCAACTATATGGGAACTGATATTTTCAAACGACAGCTCAGATAAGGGCCTAATATCCAAAATTTACAAAGAACTCATAAAACTCAACAACAAAGAAACAAGCAATCCAATAAAAAAATGGGAAGAGGACATGAACAGACACTTCTCCCAGGAAGAGATACAAATGGCCAAGAGATATATGAAAAGATGCTCAGCTTCATTAGTTATTAGAGAAATGCAAATCAAAACTACAATGAGATACCACCTCACTCCTGTTAGATTAGCTATTATCAACAAGACGGGTAATAGCAAATGTTGGAGAGGCTGTGGAGAAAAAGGAACCCTCATTCACTGTTGGTGGGACTGTAAAGTAGTACAACCATTATGGAGGAAAGTATGGTGGTTCCTCAAAAAACTGCAAATAGAACTACCTTATGACCCAGCAATCCCTCTACTGGGTATATACCCCAAAACCTCAGAAACATTGATACGTGAAGACACATGTAGCCCCATGTTCATTGCAGCACTGTTCACAGTGGCCAAGACATGGAAACAACCAAAAAGCCCTTCAATAGAAGACTGGATAAAGAAGATGTGGCATATATACACTATGGAATACTACTCAGCCATAAGAAATGATAACATCAGATCATTTACAGCAAAATGGTGGGATCTTGATAACATTATACGGAGTGAAATAAGCAAATCAGAAAAAAACAAGAACTACATGATTCCATACATTGGTGGAACATAAAAATGAGACTAAGAGACATGGACAAGAGTGTGGTGGTTACCAAGGGTGGGGGGGGAGGGAGGACATGGGAGGGAGGGAGGGAGAGAGTTAGGGGGAGGGGCACAGAGAACTAGATAGAGGGTGACGGAGGACAATCTGACTTTGGGCGAGGGGTTTGCAACATAATTTGATGACAAAATAACCTAGACATGTTTTCTTTGAATATATGTACCCTGATTTATTAATGTCATCCCATTACCATTAATAAAAATTTATTAAAAAAAAAATGAGTGGCTAGAAATCATTTACAAAAAGCCTTCCATATAATGAAAAAAGCCTGAGATATTATGAAAAGTTCGCTTAAAGGGACTGGATAATTATAGGAAAAGAAAAGAACGCTAAAAAATCTGAAAATTCTTAGAAACGTGAGAAATTCTTGCAACTGTAAAACAAACAAAAAACTCAGCACGAACTTTAGGAAATGACTATGGGCACAGGATGCTCTAAGTAGAAAAAAAAGAGGAAAGGTTAATAACAGTTTAAATAAAGATAAACTGTACAAGAATGGTCCAAATAGGAGGCCAATCTTCCAAATTAGAATAAGAAGTACATAGAATTCCAACTCTGGAAAATTAATTCTAACCAATAGACAGATGGAATTACAAGGTAGAGAAAATGAATGACATTACCTGGAAGTCATACATTTCTTTCATCCCTCGAGAAAAACAATGGTAAACACAGAAACTACAGGGAAACATTTCAAATTGTACAAGAAGAGCATGTTTTAAATATGATGGAACCTCAGATATAGCCTCGTTTGAACAGTTGCCAAGAGTGTGAAAAAGGAAATCTGCACGTGTATCAAGATTGTACTCACAGGTAAGAAAATCCAGTCGAATAGCATTTGACTTTGTTACTCAGTGAAGAATATTTAAATATTCATTACAATGGAACTATTAGTTATGGTTTTCAATTTTTAGAGTGAATCTCTAGGCAAAGCAAGGAAGACTTAGTTACAATTATAGAATAGAATGGAATATCACCAACTTTGGCAATGTACAAGCACTGGCAGAGGGGAGGAAGTGAAATAGAGGTGTTATTCTCATGAGTGGGAAGTCCTTTGAACTGTTTCCAGTTCAAAGACTGGGGGGAATCACTTATCACTTTATATGTTATATAAATATCTAAACACTATGCTGTACACCTTAACCTAATATAATATTGAATGTAAACTGTAATTGAAAAATAAAAATCAAATTTAAAAAGAATAAGACAAATTTAGTGATTATATAAATATATACTAAAATGAGCAAGGTAAACAACAGAAGAGTTAAAAATAGTAATACAATCATATGGAGTGGGGAGAGTGGACAGGACAGCAGGAAGTCAGCAGAAAATGCCTCATGTCTCTATATATGTGCACATATTGCTTTGATTAAATATTAAAACTTATTTTAAAATTTACTGCAATTAGAAGGATATTTGGGGAAGGGAGATTTAGGGATTTAGGGAGTAGTACATGAGGCTGAGGAAAATTCTGCCTTCATATTTTTCTGCAATATTGTATGTATATTCTAAAATATTCCTGCATGGGCCCTGGCTGGTTGGCTCAGCGGTAGAGTGTCGGCCTGGCGTGTGGGGGACCCGGGTTCAATTCCAGGCCAGGGCACATAGGAGAAATGCACATTTGCTTCTCCACCCCCCCTCCTTCCTCTCTGTCTCTCTCTTCCCCTCCCGCAGCCAAGGTTCCATTGGAGCAAAGATGGCCCCGGGCGCTGGGGATGGCTCCTTGTCCTCTGCCCCAGGCACTAGAGTGGCTCTGGTCATGGCAGAGCAATGCCCTGGAGGGGCAGAGCATCACCCCCTGGTGGGCAGAGCATTGCCCCTGGTGGGCATGCTGGTGGATCCCGGTAGGGCGCATGTGGGAGTCTGTCTGACTGTCTCTCCCCGTTTCCAGCTTCAGAAAAATACAAAAAAAATAAAAATAATAAAATAAATAAAATATTCCTGCATGATTACACAAAATAGAATTTCCTTGCTTTCCAAGCAAACAATTGACCATAAGGAAATGCTTTAAAACTAAAATGGCCAGAAATCTTCAGATACTCATAGCTTCCTCAATCTAAGAAACTGCATGAGCAAATCTCTACAGTGTCAGAGTTATGGTTAAAACAAAACAAAATGTGATTAATTTTTCAAAACTTGAACTTTTTCAAATTTAAAAATCGGATAACCGACCCAATGATATTTATACAAAGTTCTTACATTTCAAAATTACTCAGAAAGCAAGATAGTGGGAATAAACTAAATGTACAATAGTAGGAACTTGGCTAAATAAAAATAATACATCTATATAGTGGAATAATTTGTAGCTATTGAAATTAAGCAATTATATTTTATCGATGTGGAATGAATTTAATAGATGTGAACCAGAGAGAATGAATTTAATAGATGTGAACCATATATATTACATACATACAGTCATACTGTGACATCTTAGAATAAGCGGTACAGGCCACCAGCCATGAAAACTGAGTACATCCAGTACATGGCTGGAGGAAAAAGATAAACAATCGTTAGAAATGTAGCAATATTTTCCGCAGAACTCTATGTACCCAGCATCCAGGAAGCCCTACACTAGAGACTTAGCCAAGAATAAGGTCAGCTAATCGCACCTCTTCCGCCCTTGTAAACGCTGCTTGTTTGCTCGACCTAGATAGCCACCCTATAAAAAGGAGCCATTTTAGAGGCTTGGTACTGCAGTGTTCCCTTGCATGGGTTGCCTGCAGTCCCTGCACAGGTTTGCAATAAAACTTATAAAATTCACTTTGGGTTTGCTGTGGTCTCTCTCCTGGGAAATAACATATGGAGGCCCCAGCGAGATAGGCCGTGTAAGACCCCTCCTCACGGAGTGGGCTGCAGCCGACATTGGTAGCTGGCAAGCCTCTGGCAGTTGCCGTTTGAAAACTGAATTTGGCTGATTTGAAATATTCGGAGGTCTCGAGACTGTCTGGTAAGGAAGCTTCCTCTTGGAATATCTAGAAACAGAGCTCTGGTTAGAGAAAAGGGTGTAGTGGAGCAGGCGGGATGCCACCTGATTTCTCCCCACCCGGTTGGGGAATGCAGGATGCTGCCTTCTCCCTTTTGGTTTCAGTTTAGAAGTTTTGTTTGCTTCGTGTGCATATTTGGTTTGTTTGTCTGCTTCGCCCGTTGCTTCCTCACAGGATTCCTTCAAGAGTCAAGGGCCATGGGTCAGGGGCAATCTACTGCCCTAATGCCTCTTCAGTGCTTGCTTGATAACTTTTCTGATTTCTCTCGCAGGGCACGAGACTATAGGACTCCTGTTGATTCTGCCACATTGCGGACTCTTTGTGAACTAGAATGGCCAATCTTTGGTATAGGGTGGCCCTCGGAGGGCACTTTCAATTTACCCACACTCTTTGCTGTCAGGGCAAATGTCTATCGGGTCCCACACCCTGACCAGATGCCATATATAGATGTGTGGATTAACATAGCCACAGGAAGACCAGGTTATATTAAGAAATTTTTTAAGAACTATATTAAGGGAGATAAAGTCTGGGCAGGAGGAAAAGATGTCCTATTGGCCACCCCAAACGAAGGCAAAGGGAGGCTTCCCTCCCAAAAGCAAGAAACTTTGAGAGAACAGCCACAGCCTGCCCACAGACTTTATCCAGTAATACCAGAAGATCCAGGTGCCACTGAGTCCTTACTAGATTCCATTCCTCCTCTGTATCCAGAACAAGCTGAGGACCCACCTAAAGCCACGGGGCTACCCCCCACAGCAAACCCACAACCTGGACTGGCCCCCTCTTGGGAAATCCCACCCCATACCCACACAGGGGCCAATTATGGTCATCCTAGTATGCCACCAGCTCCAAAGCTGGCACCTTTGCTTCCCCTCCGAGAAGCTGCAGGGGGGGGATCCTAGCGGACCAGCTACATTAATTTATGTCCCCTTCTCTACTAGTGATTTATATAATTGGAAACATCAGAACCCCCCGTTTTCAGAGAAACCCCAGAGTCTAATTTCTCTTCTTGAAGCCGTTTTCCATACTCATCATCCTACTTGGGATGTAACACATGGGGATGATTGTCAACAGGTTCTTGATACTCTCTTCACTTCTGAGGAAAGGGAAGGAATCTACCAAGAGGCTGCTAAAGCAGCATTAGAGGATGGAGATCTACATAGCCTTGGTTGAAGGCAAGAATTAGAGGAAGTTCTCCCTTTGACCGCCCCTGACTGGGACCCCAACACTTCTAGGGGACAGGAGGCTTTATGCAAGTATCATGATTTCCTGCTCAGGGGTCTCCAGGCAGCAGCAAGGAAGCCAACTAACTTTAGTAAAGTCAGCAAAATCATCCAGGGAAAGGATGAATCTCCTTTGGCTTTCCTTGGAAGGCTTTTAGAAGCCTATAGAACATATACTCCATTAGACCTAGATGCCTCAGAGAACAGGAGGCTCAGGCCCCAGACATTAGAAAGAAGTTACAAAAGTTAGAAGGATTTGAAAGAGAAAATAGAAGCAAGCTTTTAGAAGTAGTCAGAAAGTTGATATGAACAGGGAGGATCCAGAGATACGAGGTGCAGAAAAGGTTGCAAAAATACTAATCGCAGCCCAACAAAAGAAACCCGCTAAGGAAAGCCACAAAGGAAAGGGCAGAATAGTAGACCACCTCTAGACAAGAATCAATGTGCCAGGCATTAGAAAAATAAGTGTCCTAAGCTAAAGGAGAAGAAGGGACAGAAAGCTGAGGTCGTCTTTGAGGATCAAGACTTAGGGGGCCGGGGTTCCATACCATTAGGCCCCCAGGAACCCATGGTAACACTGTCCATTGATGGGAAGCCCACCAAATTCCTTGTAGACATGGGGGCCACTTATTCAGTACTACAAGAAGCTACAGGACTACTCTCTTCAAAGAAGACCACCATTGTCGGAGCAACAGGAAAAGCTAAGTCATACCCATGGACGAAGGTAAGGATCACTGACCTTGGGAAGGGAACTATCTCTCATTCATCTCTAGTAATGCCAGAGTGTCCTTATCCTCTCCTTAGAAGAGACCTCCTACACAAACTACATGCTACCATCTCCTTCCATGGGAAGGCAACTACATTAACTTTAGATCCAGCTTCAACCCCATCCATATTAGTAACAGTACCCTTGTCAGAGAAATACTTGTTAATAGAGAAACTGTCCCAAGCAGTTCCCTCTAGCTTTTTAGAGGAATTACTCGCAGAAGTACTGGGTGTTTGGGCAGAAACAAATTCAGCTGGACTAGCTAGGCATCAGTCTCCTGTCCACGTTCAGCTAGCAAGCAAGGCACTACCCATACAAGTCCGGCAATACCCAATCCCACAGAAAGCTAAAAAAGGAGTTTCAAAGCATATAAGTAGACTCTTAAAAGCAGACATTCTAAGGCCGTGTCACTCTCCTCGGAATACTCCATTACTCCCTGTCAAAAAGCCAGGGATAGAGGACTATAGACCAGTCCAGGACCTCTGAGAAGTCAATCTCCAGGTTAAAACAATTCACCCGACAGTTCCAAACCCCTACACTATTCTGAGTCTTCTACCTCCGGACCGCACTTACTATATGGTCCTCGACTTAAAAGATGCTTTTTTCTCCATCCCTTTAGCTGAAAGGAGTCAGCCTATTTTTGCTTTTGAATAGATTGATCCAGAAGGGGGATTTTCTGGACAGCTAACGTGGACAGGATTGCCTCAGGGGTTTAAAAACTCCCCAGCATTATTTGATGAGGCATTAAGCAAGGATTTACAACCTTTTCAAGAATCACATCCACAGGTTACACTACTCCAATATGTAGATGACCTTCTCCTCGCAGCAGACTCTGAGGAAACCTGCAAAGAAGCCACCAGAAACTTGCTCCACAACCTCGACCAGCTCGGGTATCGTGTCTCCAGCAAGAAGGCCCAAGTAAACGTTCGAACAGCTGCATATCTCGGGTATGACCTCCGAGAAGGTAAGGGGACTTTATCATCTAAAATAATTCAGGCAATCCTTGATATTCTGACCCCTTCCACAAAAAGACAAGTTCAAGAATTTCTAGGGGCTATCAGATATTGCAGACTGTGGATATTAGGGTTTGCTGAATTAGCAAAACCCCTATGTACAGCAACTGAGGGTAAAAGTCCAGACCTTATATAGACAACAACTGAGGAAGCTGCTTTTCAAGCCCTGAAGGAAGCTTTAGTCTCAGCCCCTGCTCTGGCACTTCCTGATTTGAATAAGCCATTCCAGTTATTTGTAGCTGAAAAACATGGGGTAGCAAAAGGAGTACTCACACAGACTCTTGGACCTTGGAAGTGGCCTGTTGCTTACCTATCCAAGCGCCTAGACCCTGTAGCCACAGGATGGCCCACATTCATGAGAGCCATAGCTGCCACGGCGATGCTAGTCAAAGAAGCTAAGAAGTTGACTCTCGGGCAGGACCTCCAAATACATGGAGGTCATACCACTGAAGCCTTCTAAGGTCCCCATGGGATCGATGGATTTCTAACACTAGGTTAACTCAATACCAAGTACTCCTTTTGAACTCTCCTCATGTAACGTTCTCCAAGTCAGTAGCCCTCAACCCGGCAACCCTACTGCCCGAGACAGAGGAACAGCCCGGCCCTGATCACGATGCCTTGAACTTCTTGACACTATTTCCAGTCTCCACCCATATCTTCAGGACTTCCCATTGTTGAATGCAGAAACTACTCTCTTTACTCATGGGAGTAGCTTCCTCGACCAGGGGGTCCGAAGAGCTGGAGCAGCTATAACAACAGAGGACAAGGTAATATAGGCCCAGTCTCTTCTACAAGGAACTTCTTCCCAGAGGGCTGAACTTATTATTCTCACTCAAGCCTTAAGATGGACAAAAGGGAAAACTGTCAACATCTACACGGACAGCAGGTATGCTTTTGCTACTGCACATATACATGGGGCTTTATATAAGGAGAGAGGCCTTCTTACTTCTGGAGGGAAAGAAATTAAAAATAAAGAAGAAATTTTAGCACTCCTCAAGCCATTTGGCTACCAGTTAAAGTAGCTATTATACATTGTAAAGGACATCAAAAGGGGTTGGATCCAATAGCAAAAGGAAATAACCTAGCAGATGATACAGCAAAAGCAGTTGCTTTAAAACCCAAGGAACCAGTTACTATCCTTCCCTTACTTCCAGAAAGACTTTTACCTGAGAAGCCTCACTATTTAGAAAAAGAAATTCAATTAGGAAATAAATTACACTTCAGAGACTTACCTAGTAGATAAAAGCAGCTACCCGATCAGAGACTGTTTATACCTAAGGCTGTAGGAACAACTTTAATTCAGGAAATACATCAAGGAACCCACCTAGGTATTAACAAGCTCACTTCCTTGCTACGAAGGCACTATTACATACCTGACTTAAGTAGTCTCGTAGAATCAGAAGTATCCAGATGCCTTGCATGTGTAAAAGTAAACCCACACCAATGGAAGAATATACCTAAGGAAAGACAACAGGGACACTCACCAGGTGAAATTTGGGAAGTAGACTTTACTGAAGTAAAGAAAGGAAGATATGGATACAAGTACATACTAGTCTTTATTGATACTTATTCAGGATAGATTAAAGCCTTCCCTACAAAGCATGAAACTGCTACCACTGTGCTCAAGTACCTCACCTCTGAGATTATCCCTCGATTTGGCCTTCCCTTTGCTCTGGAGTCACACAATGGTCTGGCTTTCATAGCCTCAGTTTCTCAAAATTTAGCCAAAGCTCTAGGCATTAACTGGAAACTTCATTGCATATACAGGCCACAGAGTTCAGGACAAGTAGAGAGAATAAATAGAACCCTAAAAGAAACTTTAACTAAATTAAGAGAGGAAATAAGTGATGATTAGGTAGGTCTCCTGTCCTTTGCCCTTCTCCATACTAGGTGCTCTCCTTACTATAAAGGCTTAACTCCTTTTGAAATTCTTTTCGGAAGACCTCCTCCTATCCTGCCCAAGTTAAGTTCAAGCATTTTAGCCCCCTTTGATAACTCACAGTTCCTTAAGTCCTTACAGGCCATCAAGGCAGTGTGAGCAGAAGCCAACTCCCACACCCAAAGAATACCTAACCAGCACCCGCATTCCAGCGAGCCTCCCATCGAGCCTGGACAGTGGGTTTGGGTCAAGCAGCTCCATCATGAGAACTTTCAGTATATTTGGGAGGGACCTCACCTTGTTATCCTAGCTACTCCAACAGCAGTTAAGGTAGCAAACCGCAAACATTGGATTCGTCACAGCCAGGTAAAGCGAGCACATCCTGACCACATACCCACTAAGAACAAACAATGGAAGGTACAAAAGGACCCTATAGACCCCTTAAAGCTCCAGTTTATATCATCACCGGGGTAATCCTATTTACAGACTTTCACTCAGCAGGAACCCCTAGCCGCAGTGAATAGGTCCTCATTAGAACTCAAGATGGGTCTGTAATTGCCAGGAATCAAACTTAGGTTACTTCAGCTGTCACCTTGTCAGTAGATTTTTCTAAACTCTTTGACGAGAAATTTTGTGACTCACCGGCGGCTTGGAGGCACTCTGATTCAGCAAGGAGCCCCCTCCTAGACGACTGGCCTAGTTCATATACCATAGGTAGCAAATACTCTCCCCACGTTAAAAATAGAGCCTTATAGTATACTCCTCATTATGCTTGTCCTGAACCCCCTTCTGAGCATCGCCGTACTTGTGGGTCTATCACTGATTATTATTGTAAATAGTAAGGTTGTGAGATTCTTGTTAGTGAATTCCAGTAAAGTCCTCCTAAACAAGACCCAGACATAAACCTTCTCAGATTAGGAACGAGACCAGGAGGAAAAAGACCAAATGATGGATAGGATGAAAATTGTACTAAAGATAAATGTAACCCCACCATCATTACTATTAAGAAACCCCAAGACCCAAGTTGGAATACAGGGAAAACATGGGGCCTAAGATTATATGTCACGGGCTCAGATCCAGGAATCTTCTTCACCATCAAGAAGTTACCCCCTGAGGCTCGCAAGCCTCTCTTGAGGGGATTAACTCATACTTTACCTAGAGCCTTTAAGACCCCTAAGGCTGACTCACCTAAAGTAGAATTAAATCCCAATTTTACTGCTTCGCATAGTCTGGAAACTGTATCACCCACTAAAGCTACCCCTATAGCTAACACCTTAGCACCTCCTGGCCCCTCATTAGAACAGAGTTCTTCTATCTTCACATTTCTAGACTCTGTTTTTCCAGTCCTAAATAGCTCCCAACCCAAAGCTACTAAGAGTTGTTGGCTCTGCCTGGATCCTCAACTTCCCTACTATATTAGATTAGGAGCTAATGTTTCTTTTCAGAATGTCACTGTAAATGATTCAGACTCCCTTGTTGAGTGTGAACAGGAAGGACGCATCTCTCTGGCCAGATTCCAAGGAAAAGGACATTGCTTCACCTTAAGAGAACTGACGGACCCCACCACCATTGGATATCAGAACTCTTGTCTCTCCATGACTCACATCAGTCCACTGGCAGCCGGAAGACCATGGGTACTAAAAGCACCAGAAGGAACTTAGGTTTCTTGTTTATCTCGAATCAGCAAATGTATCTTACCTAGCACCTCTGATGATTTTTGTATATATTGTACCTCAGGTTTACCTATACGGAGGAAACTCTGAATTCTTTCTCCAACCTGACATCAGGTACAGAGCTAAAAGAGCTGTACCCCTACTTTTACCTATCATAGCAGCTTTAGGGATCACTGGATCTATAACTACAGGAGCATGTGCTCACGTCACCCTAGAAACTAGAATTAAACAATTATCTTTGACCTTTTCAAAGGATATATCTATTTTACAAACTCAGATGTCATACCTTGAACATGCTGTAGATTCTTTAGCAGAGGTAGCTCTTCAAAACAGGAGAGGGCTAAATTTACTCTTCCTAACACAAGGAGGATTGTGTGTTGCTCTAGGAGAAGCTTGTTGCTTTTATGCTAACCATTCAGGAATAATTAAAGAAAGTATCCAAGTTTTAAGAAAAGGGCTCCAAGATAGGGAAAAGGAATTACAACAAGACAATAACTGGTATCAAAATCTTTTTAATTAGTCCCCTTGGTTAACAACCTTACTGCATTAGCTGGGCCAGTTTTAATACTGCTACTCATCCTCACCTGTGGACCAATTATTATCAATCATTTAGTAGCATTTGTTTGAGAAAGAATAGATACTGTAAGACTTATGGTCTTAGCTCAGCCCTACCAGATTATACCCAGTTCAGATGAGCAATGCCAAAGTTCAATAGTTTGAACTAGTAAGAAGAAAAGAGGGGAATGTGACATCTTAGGACAGCGGTTCTTAACCTGTGGGTCGTGACCCCGGCGGGGGTCGAACGACCAAAACACAGGGGTCACCTAAAGCCATCGGAAATACATATTTTATTTAAAAATGTGTTGTATAATAAATATGTATTTTCCAAAACTGAGTACATCCAGTACATGGCTGGAGGAAAAAGATAAACAATCCTTAGAAATGTAGCAATATTTTCCACAGAACTCTATGTACCCAGCATCCAAGAAGCCCTACCCTAGAGACTTAGCCAAGAATACGGTCAGCTAATTGCACCTCTTCTGCCCTTGTAAACGCTGCTTGCTTGCTCAACGTAGATAGCCACCCTATAAAAAGGAGCCATTTTAGAGGCTCGGTACTGCAGTGTTCCCTTGCGTAGGTTACCTGCAATCCCTGCGCAAGTTTGCAATAAAACTTATAAAATTCACTTTGGGTTTATTGTGGTCTGTCTCCTAGGATGTAACACATACACTTCTTTCAGTTATAGAGAAATACTTGGAAACATCATTGCACACTTAACATAAGTCATGCAATGTCCTAAGCACTTTAAATACATCAATTTATTCAATCCTCACAACAACTCAAAGATAAGAACTATTATTACCTCTGAGTTTCAGGAGAGGAGGCAAGAACAGGGAAGTATAGTGGTGGCATGATGAAATATTACAAACTATTTTGTTTTCTAATAAGAGACTGATTGTTATCATTAATTTGTAATTTTTTATTACTTTTATTTACATTGTGAGGCCTAAAAGTTTTCATGTAAAATTTACTACCCAAGTGGGTGCCACAGACACAGAGGACAAGGCAATTCATTCTTGCTTCCTCAGGTTAGCACTCCCAATACTCACACTAATGGAGGGTCAGAAGCAAGTCCTAGTTCACTTACAGACAGTTTGAATTATAACCAAACAAATTAGTTTTAACAAAACAATAAAAAGCATTCTTAATAAAAAATACTCAAAGAAAAATGGTTACAGCATAGAATCTAATTATCGCTTTCTCCAAACTCCCCCCCCCCGCAAAAAAAACCCACAGCTTTTTAACCATTAACAGATCAAGTGTAAACATTTATAAACAGTTACAGTTTAACTTCTTTAAAAAGATCTTACTTATTGATTTGGTGGGGGATGATGAGAAGTTTCAATTCAGTTGCTTTGCTTTAGTTGTACATTGATTGCTTGTCACAGGTGCCTTGAAAAGGCAAGCACGGGGCCTTGAACTGGCGACCTCAGCATTGAAGGTCAACACTCTAGCCTCTGTACCACTACAAACCAGAAAAAACACAGTTTAAATTTTAACTTGCAAAGAGCACAGGCTTTGGCTTTTATATTTCATTTCAAATAATTTCCTCTAATTTATTGCTGGTAAAATTTCATTCCACAGTCAAACAAAACATAAAAACAAAAATCAGACAGCCAGTGAAAACTGTTTTCTTCCATAATCATCTGGCCTTCAGGAGCTGAGTGTTCCTGGCAACGTCTGGCATAGACTTAACTGTGGATTTCAGTACCACAAGCCTAGAGCTTCCCTAAAATTGCAGTCCTTTGAAATCACCAAAATGGGAGGAAGCTCATCTCTTAATGCCAGATCTGTTTTACCTTGGTTGTCACTTCCCAATTCTTTCCTCCAGGTCCTCTTCCAGTATGACCAAAGCAGTGCCCTGGGCAGCCCAAACTTCCCATTGTGTAAAGGTGCTCCCATACACGCCTTAACCAGGCAACCCTAGAATTTCAAACCAGCGACCTCAGTGTTGCAGGTCAACGCTTTATCCACTGAGCAACCACAGGTCAGGCTACCACCCCCGCCCCCATTTTGAGCACTGATAGATGCTAATAGCCAAGAGGCAGACCTACTAGCATGGTGATTTACACTAGCTGGAGAGCATGTTTTAGCTCAGGATCTACATTAACTTGTGTGTGGCAGGAATAACACCTGCATTTCTCAAGACTGGAATGGTGGTGAAAATCTCTGCATTTCCCATAAAGGTAAGTTATTGCATTTCACTTACTCTGTTGACAATGAGGAGGAGCTCTAGTACGTGTGATTTTCCCCTTCTTGCCTTATTACCCCTTTCCCCAGGGGCCAGGTAGCCAATGTGGCAGTATTATAGGAGATGGGGATCTGTCTCTGGCTGGAGATTTCTGAAGTCAGAAGGCTTGCTGGAACAGCCTGTAGCAGCAGGGTGAAGAGGAACCATGATATGGTGGACTTGGGAAGAAAAGGGTGGAGGTAACCTCCCCGTCCTTGCCTTCTCTCTACATGCTTCAGAGGGTGCAGAAGAAAACCTTAGTGTTTTCTGTGACATTATGTGCTGCAGCACAGAGGTTAGATGAGGCAACAGAACCTCAGGGTAGCCCTGACAGCTACCAACCAAATATGGAACCCTGGAGGGACGTTGGGGACTTGGTTTCGTGGGTTTAAAAGGAAAACCAAAGTGACCCTGTCTGAGGGGGCAAGGGCACCATGAGGCTGATCAGCATCAACCATAAGCACCAACGTACACTCTCTAAACCAGTGTTTTTCAACCAGTGTGCTGCGGCACACTAGTGTGCCGTGAGACATGGTCAGGTGTGCCGTGGGGAAATTAAACACGGGTCCCCAAACTATGGCCTGCGTGCCTGATACGGCCCGCAGAGGCTATTTATCCAGCGCAGCCAGCCACCTCCATCCAAACATAAACATCCCCCTCACAATCCCTGCAGCTATCAGCGACAGGAAGAGTGGAGGCACAGGGAACGCTCACTGACCAATCACCTTCTAGGGTTCATTCCGACAACTAGCGATGAACCAATAGTAGGCCGCCTCTCATCCACACCCAGGAAGGTCCCCGCTTAGGCTGCCGTGCACTTGTCATTGTGCTACTCCTCCCCATGGTCCCGATTTCTGATCCTGGTCAGGACTGGAGGTCATTGTTGCCACCACTAGATGAAGCCTCAGCCTTAGCTGGTTATGTCTATCCTGATGCTGTATATAGATATTTGACCTTTTTTCTTTTTAAAAGAGGCCCCCACAGAGGGTGATATACAATGCATCACAATGTTATCTATATTGTATATGGCTTCCTCAAGGGTCATCTTCTTAAAGAGCTCAAATCTCTATATACACCATCAAAACAGACAGAACCAAGGCCCCCTGCACCCAGCTGACCATGGGATTTGAACCCACAACCTCAGGGAGAACTCTAGTATTTATCAGAATCCTTACCTAGAAAGCAAACTTCTCAATCTGACAGTAGAGGTGCTCTGAGGACTTATGATGTTACACAAGTACCCAACATTTTCTAAAATTGATTTTGTCCAGTCTCTATATAGAGAGAGTATTTGCCAAATTGATTTGAACCCACAACCTTGATGAAAGCTCCAGTATCTATTAGCGGGACTGTATACATGAGGGGATACATGGGACTGTATATATGAGGGGTTACATGGGACTGTATATATGAGGTTACATGGGACTGTATATGAGGGGATGTTATGTGGGACTGTATATGAGGGGATGTTATGTGGGACTGTATTTATAAGGGGATGTTACGTGGGACTGTATATATGAGGGATGTTACATGGGGCTGTATATATGAGGGATGTTACATGGGACTGTATATTGAGGGGGTTATCTTTTTTTATTTAACTTTTTTTATAAATAAATGTAATTTATTTAAACTTTAAATAAATTCTAGCAGTTAGAGTGTCATTTTGGTAGGTGGTGTTCCCCAGGATTTTGTAAGTGAAAAAAATGTGCCGCGGCTCAAAAGGTTGAAAATCACTGCTCTAAACAATGTGTAGAGGTGGCCTGAGGCTAAGTTTATCCAGGAACTGGTAGAATAATCCCTCCCAAAGGAAGGGTTCAGGGTCTCAGCGAGCCCACCAAGTGGCAGAGTCAGGGAGGAGCTCCACTTTCCCCTAACCTCCATAAGCAAGCCCTCCACTCTGTGGTAGTAGTGCTGCAGGGGTGTTCTGGGTCCCTGGGCACCAGCATTGATTTAAAGGCAGTTTCCAGTTAGTCTTTGAAAGGTTTGGAGCTGCCCTGCTCCCTGTTGCAAGGTGCCAAGGTCTATGTGTTCACGCACTTTGTGGGAAGGCAAGAGGAAGGATCACAAGTGCTACGCAGATTTCTTTCTCAGGTTCACCCGACTACCCTCTATTTTAAGGACTTGGGGTCTCTGTCATTAATGAGTCATGCCTGGGAATTGTATTTGAGCTGTTCCTCTAACTGTTAGGCTAGTGTGGTGACTCAAATGCCAGGGACCTCTGTGGGCCAGACCTAGGAGTCTTTTCTTTGTTTAAACATTTATTGTATTGACTTGAGAGAGAGAGAGAAATGGAGAGAGGGGGAGAGAGACAGAAACATCGATCTTCTCCTGTATGTGCCCTTACTAGAAATTGAACTGGCAACCTCTGCGCTTTAGGGTGATGCTCTAACCTACTGACCTATCTGGCCAGGGCAGACCTAAGAGTCTTTTCAGTTACACAGACTGAAAGGCTTTGGTGGGCCACCTAGAATTTATTCCTGGGAACTCCAAGGTTAATTAACCATAGCCAGAGGTCTCTACATGTATATTAGTCCATTCGGGCTGCCATAACAAAATACCACAGACCGAGTGGCTTAAACAGCACATACTAATTTTCTCCTAGGTCTAGAGATTCTAAGTCCAAGATCAAGGTACCAGCAGTGTTGATTTCTGGTGAAACCTCTCTTCCTGGCTTGCAGATGGCTGGCTTAGAGGGAGAGATTGAGATGGAGATCTCTGATGTCCCTTCCTCTTTTTTTTTTTTGTATTTTTCTGAAGTTTTGTATTTTTCCTCTCTGTCTCTCTCTTCCCCTCCCGCATATCAGATTGCTTTCTCCTATGTGCCTTGATTGGGGGTTGGGGGGGGGCTACAGAAGAATAAGTGACCCCTTGCCCAAGCCCTAGACCTTGGACTCAAGCTAGCGACCATGGGGTCATGTCTATGATCCCAGGCTCAATCGAGCAACCCTGTGCTCAAGCTGGTGAGCCCGCACTCAAGCCGGATGAGCCCACGCTCAAGCTGGCGACCTTGGGGTTTAGAACCTGGGTCTTCCGCATCCATGTCCAATGCTCTGTCCACTCTGCTACCACCTGGTCAGGCTCTTCCTCTTCTTATAAGGACCACAGTCCTATCAGAATAGGGCCCCACACTTATGAGCTCATCTAGCCTTAATTACCTCCTTAAAGGCCGTATCTGCAAATACGGTCTTTGAGAGTTAGGCCATATGAATTTAGGGAGGGGGACACAATTCATTCCACAACAGCATGTCACATGACTCCCCAGATGTCTTTTTTAGTAACGGTAACCACTTTGCTGATGATCTTAACTGCCACCACCTGGACTCATTTATTCCTGGTCCCTCCAACTCACTGCAAATCAGAGAACCCACTTTAATGGCACCTGCTTCTTACTGGCATCCTCAGTGTAGAGAAAACTGACAGCAGAAGTGCTTTTGAAAGCTTCGATGCTTCCCTGACCCACTGACTTCTCAAAGCAAGGGTTACAGGACAGAAGTTTTAACTTCTCTATGAGGCAAAGTTAGGGAGTGAATGGGTGGATGCTCATGAGATCCAATACAGAATTCTCATGTTTGAAAGTTTTGAATGCCTTAGCCCTACATTCTGCCAGTGGGTTACATGTAGTTGCCTTCAATGCTCATAGCCCCCTACAGTGATTAGTGCAAGCTAATCATGATCCCACCATTCCCTTTGTTAGCAAGGAAGGGGTGGGGAAACAATGGGAATATGATCCAATCAGGGCCAGTGAAATGTAAAAAGTGCACCAGGGTGCTTCTGAGAAAGGTTTCCTCTTCCTAACAAGTCAATGCAGGGAGGAGTGGCCCTTTCCCCTGCCCTGTGGAAATTGTTAGATCTGGATGTGACCCTTGGGAACTCCTGTAAGCACCTTGCCATGAACCTGACAATGAAGCAGAAACATGGAGAAAGACGGCTCCAAGGGAATCACAAGGAAGTGGGAATGGAGCTGTGTGTCTGGATCTTATCATGCTCTACCAGGGGTCCCAAACCTTTTTACACAGGGGGCCAGTTCACTGTCCCTCAGACCGTTGGAGGGCCACCACATACAGTGCTCCTCTCACTGACCACCAATGAAAGAGGTGCCCCTTCTGGAAGTGCGGCGGGGGCCGGATAAATGGCCTCAGGGAGCCGCATGTGGCCCGCGGGCTGTAGTTTGGGGATGCCTGCTCTGGACTTTTCCCCTTATGACACAGAAAAGAAAACATAAATGATTAGAGTTGCTGAAGTCAAGCATTATCCATCATTCAAACTGTCACTGATTTATTGAAGGAATTTAATGAAAAGAAGTCAGATGGTGAAATTGAGGATGAGTGCCCAAGGTCACTTTGGAAGTTAGCAGTACATACAAGAGCTGGTATTGGCCTCAGAGAGTCTGAAACTCTCCAAATTATATAGGATTCTAACGAACAATAGAACAGACAAGATAAAAGGTTCTTGAAATGACTAGATTTCAAGAGATATCTATTTGAAGTATTTCTTCCCAAAGATTATATCAATGGAGGGGTGGCCTGGGGAAACCAGTTGTCTCTGCCTGACACATTATTCAGGACTCGGGAGATGCTGCTGTGAGCAGAGTACTTGGCTTCTTGACTACAGTAGGCTCTATGGGAAAGATACTGCTGCCCCATGGCCTCTCTCTTTCCAATTTTGCCTTCATCTTCCCTCAGTTCTCTTCTTCCAGGATAGAAACCCTGGACTGTGGGGGAATACACAGAAACAGCGCAGGAGCTGCTTGGTCCAAGGCACCATATTCTGACAAACACTCGTTTGACTAAACTGTTGTATTGCCATGCTCAAATTCATCCTGTAATCAACTCTGCAGCCTGCAGAGGTACAGACTAAAATCAAGAAATAGACTTCCATCCAGAGGTCATCTATATAAGAGCAAATAAATGGGTTCAAACATTATTTTCCCTGTGTTCACACTTGGGCAGGTCATTTAACTTACTGGGACCTCACTTTCCTCGCCTGTGAAATGAGAGTGTTGTCCTAGATCAATCGTTCCCAAACTCGGTTCCCAAACAAAGCTTGTGTGCCTTTAGTGGATCATAATTACAGTTACTCATCAGAATTACCCATGATCTTTGAAAATATACTTATGCCCATGCCTCAAACTTAGATATTGAGGTTCAGTAAATGTGAAGCAGAGTCAGTCATCTGGGCCTTGTATCAATCAAACAAACAAACAAACAAAATTCTACAGATGCTTCCAAAGCATTCCTCAGTAAGGAATCTGTGATGTAACATTAGTAGGTGCACCTCACTCTAGAGCAGGGGTCCCCAAACTACGTCCCGTGGGCCACATGCGGCCCCCTGAGGCCATTTATCCAGCCCCCGCAGCACTTCCAGAAGGGGCACCTCTTTCATTGGTGGTCAGTGAGAGGAGCATAGTTCCCATTGAAATACTGGTCAGTTTGTTGATTTAAATTTACTTGTTCTTTATTTTAAATATTGTATTTGTTCCCATTTTGTTTTTTTACTTTAAAATAAGATATGTGCAGTGTGCATAGGGATTTGTTCATAGTTGTTTTTTTTTTATAGTCTGGCCCTCCAACGGTCTGAGTGACAGTGAACTGGCCCCCTGTGTAAAAAGTTTGGGGACCCCTGCTCTAGAGCACTGGATGCTTTTAATATTCTAATGTACATCTTGGATCTCTAGTAGCTGTTCACATTGTTCAGCATTCTCAAAGCTGTTAAAACCAACACCTACTAACAGTCCTGGCACACCAGTGTTTCCCAGATCACAACTAGGAAAACCCTAGGTTAGGAGTTTTAGTCAGCCCTGGGTAGCTTAAACAACATAACTATATTTCTCACAGTTCTGGAGCCTGGGAAGCACAAGATCAAGGTGCCAGACAATTCAGTTGCTGGTAAGAGGTCTCTTCCTGGCTTGCAGATGACTAAGTTCCTACTCCATATGTACTCACATGGCTTTTTCTCTACGTGTGCAGATTCGGGCTCCCCTGGCATGACCTCATTTCACCTTGATTATCTCCAAAAAAACGCTGTCTCCAAAGATGATCATGTTGGGGTCAGGACTTCAACATATGAATTGGGGAGGGGGTGGAGACACAAGTTAGTTATGCTATAACATGAGGAGATATCCAAAGCCACTCTGAGTCTACATCTTAAGATTCTTAATAAACCATTCTCTTTATTTGAATCATTACTCATAATATTAATGAATTTCCCATGGGAGCATAGCACAGACAACCTCACAGGGGTGTATTTTCAAAGGGTTTTTAGCGACTACAATGAAAGATATTGCTTAAAGAACAAGAGATTATTGTGATGACCAATCCTTTGGGAGTTTTGTCATTTTTATTAACATTGAAACCAAGACAGGCAACAATATTCTGAGCCTACTCAGAGCACTAGTTCACACCACATTCTCACTTCTAGCCCAGATGGTGTCAAGCCATGCCTGATTTATCATCACAAAGCAGAATCTAATTGATCCCAGAGAGTGGTCTAAAATCTTAAACTTGCCTCTGAACTTTGCACAACATTCAAGTTTGGGGCTACATATTTATTTTCTGTTTCACTCTCCTGAAGGTAGACAGGGGATTCCTTTTATTTTCTATTCCTCCTAAGGCACAAAGTGGAAAAGCTGAGCTTAAATTCCAAACCCCTTACAACCCATATATAATTCCTGTACATTTAATGTGTGAGTCAATGTTAACACCAGTGGACTAGAAGGGATTCATACATCTTGGGTGGGCTCATATGCCACATTCAGACTTTGTCCATATATATTAGCTTATGTCATTTCCTTTTTTCTTTTACTTTTTAAAAAAATTTTATTAATTTTAATTTACTGTCTACACGAATTCAAGTGTCCCACTAATTATAACACCCTCACCCCCACCCCTGTGTCCCTATTTATATCCCCTTTGCCCCCTTCCCCTAAATGCCCCACCCTTTCCTCTGGGATTTGCTGTCCTGTTATCTGTATCTCTGTGTTATATATAAATAATTTCACTAACCTGTTCACCTTCTCTGATCCCATCCCCTCATCCCCCTTCCCTCTGACAGCTGTCCCTCTGCTCCCTGTAACTCCACCTCTGCCTCTATTCTGTTACTCAGTTCACTTTGTTCATTAGATTCCACCAAAAAGTGAGATCATATGATACTTGTCCTTCTCTGCCTGGCTTATTTCACTTAGCATAATAATCTCCAGGTCCATCCATGGTGTCACAAAGGTAAGATTTCTTTCTTTTTCATGGCTGCATAGTATTCCGTCATGTATATGTACCAATGCTTTTTAATCCACTCATCCACTGATGGACACTTGGGGTGTTTCCAGGTCTTGGCTATTGTAAACAATGCTGCAATAAACTTGGGTGTGCATATCTTCTTTTGAATCAGTGATTTGGTTTTCTTAGGATATATTCCTAAAAGTGGGATAGCTGGGTCAAAAGGCAGTTCCATTTTAATTTTTTGAGGAAACTTTGTACTGTTCTCCACAGCGGCTGCAAAAGTTTGCATTCCCACCAGCAGTGCAGGAGGGTCCCCTTTTCTCCACACCCTCACCAGCACTTATTATGTCTTGTTTTGTTAATGAGTGTCATTCTGACTGGTGTGAGGATATCTCATTGTGGTTTTCATTTGCATTTCTCTGATGATTAGTGACACTGAACATTTTTTCATATGCCTATTGGCCATCTGTATGTTCTCTTTGGAGAGGCATCTATTCAGTTCTTTTGCCCATTCTTTAATTGGATTATTTACCTTTCTGGTGTTAAGTGTTTGAAGTTCTTTATAAATTTTCATTATTAATCCCTTATCAGACGTTCTTCCATTGTGTGGGTTGTCTCTTTATTTTGTTAATGGTGCCTTTTGCTGTGCAAAAGCTTTTAGTTTGATGTAGTCCTGTTTGTTTATTTTGTCATTTATTTCACTTGCCCATGGAGGTAAATTGGCAAAAATATTGCTACGAGAGATATTAGAGAGTTACTGCCTATGTTTTCTTCAAAGATGTTTATGGTTTTATGACTTATATTTAATATTTAAGTCTTTTATCCACTTTGAGTTTATTTTTGTGAATGGTTCAGGTCGGTGCTCTAGTTTTCATTTTTTTTTTCAGGTAGCTGTCCAATTTTCCCAACACCATTTGTTAAAGAGACTGTCTTTACACCATTGTATGATCTTACTTCCTTTGTCAAATACCAATTGTTCATAAAAGCATGGGTTTATTTTTGGGTTCTCTGTTCTCTTCCACTGATCTGTATGCCTGTTCTTATGCCAGTACCAAGCTGTTTTGATTATACTGGACTTGTAGTATAAATACATATCAAGAAGTGTGAAACTTCCAACTTTAACCTTCATTTGCAAGATTGCTGAGGCTATTCATGTTCCTTTTTGGTTCCATATAAATTTTTGGAATATTTGTTCTGTCTCTTTGAAGTATGCCATTGGTATTTTAATAGGAATTGGATTGAATTTATAAATTGCTTTGGGTAATATAGACATTTTAATGATGCTTATTCTTCCTATCCATGAACACGGTATATGCTTCCACATCTTTGTATCTTCCTTGATTTTTTTTCAATGTCTTATAATTTTCTGAGTACAAGTCTTTTACCTCCTTGGTTAAATTACTCCCAGGTATTTAATTTTTTTTTGTTGCAATAGTGATGAGGAATATTTTTTTTAATTTCTGTTTCAGTCAGTTTATTGTTGGTGTATAAAAATGCCACTGATTTCTGAATAATAATTTATATCCTGCCACCTTGCCAAATTCATTTATCAGGTCTAGTAGTGTTTTGACTGAGACTTTAGGGTTTTCTATGTATAATATCATGTCATCAGCAAATAATGATAGTTTCACTTCCTATTTCCAATTTGGATGCATTTCATTTCTTCTTCTTGTCTGACTGCTGTGGCTAGCTTCCAGAACTATGTTGAATAAGAGTGATAAAAGGGGGCACTCCTGCCTTGTTCCTGATCTTAAAGGGATTGCTTTTAATTTTTTCCCATTGAGTATGATGTTGGCTGTGGGTTTGTCATAGACGGCCTTTATCATGTTGAGGGACGGCCTTTATCATGTTGAGGTATGTTTCTTGTATTTCCCCTTTGCTGAGAGGTTTTATCATAAATGGGTGCTGGATTTTATCAAATGCTTTTTCTGCATCTGTTGATATCATGTGATTTTTACTTTTATTTTGTTTAGGAGATGAATCACATTGATTGATTTGCAAATATTGTACTAGCCTTGCCTCCCCAGAATAAATCCCACTTGATCATGATGTATGATTATTTTCATTTATTGCTGGATCTGGTCTGCTAATATTTTGTTGAGAATTTTAGCATCTATGTTTATCAGGGACATTGGCCTATAGTTTTCTTTCTCTGTAGTGTCTTTACCTGGTTTTGGAATGATGATCATGCCTGCCTCATAAAAGGAGCTTGGAAGTCTTCCCTCCTCTTGAATTTTTGAAATAGCTTGAGAAGGATAGGTGTTAGTTCTTCTTTGAATATTTGGTAAAATTCATCTGTGAAGCCATCTGCTCCAGGACTTTTGTTTGCTGTAAGTTTTATGACAACTCTTTCAATTTCATTTGTTCTAATCCGGTGTTTCCCAACGTGGGGCCCACACCCCACAGGGGGGCAATTCGATAGTTAAGGGGGGCAATTTGAAAATGGACTCGACACGACTTTAACTCTTTCGCCCTGGGCCATTTAAATGCAATGCAAGATATCGGTGCCAAATTTAACAAAAAATGCAATTCTTAAATAATTGCAGTAAATAATTATTAAGTATAATTTCGTTTCGACAAGACCAAAATATCAACTGGGTGATTGGCGTCATCAAGTAAACTTTGTCCTGGGTTCACCGCGGAGCGTA
The DNA here is from genome assembly GCF_036850765.1 of Saccopteryx bilineata. Lineage (NCBI taxonomy): Eukaryota > Metazoa > Chordata > Mammalia > Chiroptera > Emballonuridae > Saccopteryx > Saccopteryx bilineata. Next base: position 8,267,659 of record NC_089502.1, on the reverse strand, counting down.
CCGTCTGCCGCGGGGATCACTGGACATTTTAAAAACTCGCTAAACAACGCAATTATTCTCACCTAATTGGCCCATCGCAACTTCTGTAGTGCTTCACATCATTCAGTTGGTGTTAATTTGAAATAAGTGTCAGTCAAAACTGTTGTAAAAGCTCGTTGGTTTAATAAATATACATATATATATTGTATAGATGTAATTGGTAAGTATTTGATTTTATTTTTATCAATATTAAACTCTTTATTAAGTACTTCTTGCATCGGGGCTAGAAAGCACTAATATTTTATAAATATTATTGGGGCTATAATAGTGCATGCACGACAATTTTGATTTTAGAAGCATAACTTTCCAGAAAATTTTGTCAAGTGGAAAAAATATAGATACCTTTTGATTTGCAGTGGTCGTGTAGTAAATGTGTTATATACATTTAAATAAATATGAATTTTTAGTATACATTTACTCTGTCACACTGAATATATTTAACACATATTTTAATATTAGTTTTTAATTGATCTTATTTTTATTATAGCCCATAGTAAAATGAGTGGTGCAAGCAAGAAAAAAACTTGTCAATATTCAGAGGAATATTTAAAATTTGGGTTCATACCCGCTGTTCACGATGAGCGGATTCCTTTTGTCTTTTATGCCAGCAATGCTTGACCAATGAATCAATGAAACGAGGTCGTCTTGAGGTGCATTTGAAGGCGAAACATGGTGCTCATATTAATTCAGATTTGAGTTACTTTAAAACTTTAAAGAAAAATTTTGAAAAAAGAACAACATTAAAGTCTCTATTTACTGCTCGTACTTCAACTAATAATCGTGTTCTTGAGGCTAGTTATCAAATTTCTTTATTCATCGCTAAAACTGGAGAAAATCACACTATAGGAGAGAATTTAATAAAACCGTCAATATCAGCATTTCTTAAAACGGTTCTTGAAAAAGATGACAAAGATGTAAAAGCTATGCCACTCAGTAACAATTCTGTTAGCAGAAGAATAGACAAAATGAGTGAGGATATTGAAAAACAACTTATTGAAAAGCTGAAAACAAGAAAATTCTCCTTGCAAATGGATGAATCAACTTTGAGAGACAGTGAGGCAGTATTGATAACTTACATAAGGTATATTGATAAAGGACATTTTGCTGAAGAAATGTTGTTCTGTAAAAGATTAGAAAGCACCACTACCTCCAAAGATATATATAATAAGCTAAAAAACTACTTAGATGTCAACGATATACCAATGAAAAATATAACATCTTGTGCTGCAGATGATGCTTCCCAATATGATGGGCAAGAAAAATGGCTGCTTAAAATTGATGAAAGATGAGAATCCAGAAATGATTCTTGTGCATTGTGTTATTCATAGGGAAAACTTGGTTTCCCTATGAATAACATCTCGCCTGTTCTGAATGAAGTATTACATACAGTAATAAAGTGTGTTAATGCTATTAAAGCTAGTGCCAAATGTGAGCATCTTTTCAAGCTATTTTGTGAAGAACAAAATGAAGAGCATCTGAGACTTTTACTTCATACTGAAGTAAGATGGCTATCTAAAGGAAACTGTTTGAAAAGATTTATGGAACTGTTTGATACTCTTAGTGATTTTTTTAAGCGACAAACCTGAAATGAAGTATCTGTTAACAATAGATGGTAAAGCATTTGTGAGTTATTTAGCTGATATCTTTGGAAAACTAAATATATTAAATAAGCAACTTCAAGGAACAAATAAAACTCTTGTTGATGCAAAAGCAAAGATATTTGGTTTCATTACCAGATTGAGTTATGTCAGAAACATATTAACAACAAAAACTTTAAACAGTTTCATTGGCTCCAAAAATGTGAAGTAACTGATACCAGCTTTACTTGTTATTGTCAATCATTTGAATATTCTATCGGCTAATTTAAAAGGAAGATTTTCTGATTTAATTTTTTAATTTTAATTTTTATTTTATTTTATTTATTCATTTTAGAGAGGAGAGAGAGGGGGAGAGGGAGAGACAGAGACAGAGAGAGAGGAGAGAGAGACGGGGGGAGGAGCTGGAAGCATCAACTCCCATATGTGCCTTGACCAGGCAAGCCCAGGGTTTCGAACTGGCGACCTCAGCATTTCCAAGTCGACGCTTTATCCACTGCGCCGCCACAGGTCAGGCCCAAAAGATTTTCTGATTTAAAACAAATTGATTTTCCAACATGGGTGATGCAGCCAATGTTAGTGGATTTGTCTGATATATCAAATATGCAGTATCAAGAAGAACTCGCAGAATTGCAAAATAATGAGTCAGTTAAAGCTTCATTTAATATCAAAAGAGTGATGGCATGGCTTTGTGAGGAAACAGAAATCAATACCCAAATTCAACCAAATGTGCAAGAAAACTATTGCTACCATTTCCATCTTCATTTTTAGCTGAATGTGGATTTAGTGCTGTAAATGATTTACTGGTAAAAAAAAAAAAAAAAAAAGAAATCGGCTGGATATAACACAACGTGGAGACTTGAGACTAAAGCTAACCAAATTGGAACCTAATATAAAATCTCTGTGCAGCAAGCATCAAGCGCAAGGATCACACTAAGTTAAAATAATAAATCAATATAGAAAAATCTGTATTAAAATTATTTGGAATTTAAATTTCTGTTTTTCATTATATGTTTTGAAATTTTACTTACTGTGTTTTGTTAACAATTTCATAGTGATTTCTTCCTAGAACCTATCATTTATGTTTATTAAGTGAACAAATCAATTTTTAATGTTAAAAATTTTGTATGTTACATAGGGGGGAACATAAAAATTTTAGAAAGGTTAAGGTGGGGCATGGCACAAAAAAGGTTGGGAAACACTGTTTTAATTCGGTCTGTTTAGGATTTCTGATCCTAAGTTTTGGAAGATTGAGTTTTGGAAGATTGTGTGCTTCTGTGAATTTATACATTCAGCCTAGGTTGTCCAGTTTTTTGGCATACAGATCTTCATAGTATTTTCTGATAATCCTTTGTATTTTTTCAGTGTCATTTGTTACCTCTCCACTTTCCCTTCTAATTTTATTTATTTGAGTCCTCTCTCTTTTTCTCTTGATGAGTCTTGTTAAAGGTTCATCAATCTTGTTAATTTTTCAAAGAACAAGCTCTTGGTTTCGTTGATCTTTTGTACTGGTTTTCTTGTTTGTTTGTTTGTTTTTGCCACGATGTCATTTATTTCCACTCTGATCTTTATTATTTCCTTCCTCCTACTTCCACTTAGCTTTATTTGTCCATTTTCTAGGTTTTGTAGATGCAGTGTTAAGTTGTTTATTTGAGCTTTTACTTGCTGCTTAAGTTATGCCTGTAATGCTATGAAAATCGCTCTCAGGACTGCTTTTGCTGTGTCCCATAAATTTTGAGTTTCTGTATGTTCATTTTCATTTGTTTCAAGGAAATTTTTATTTCTCCCTTGATTTTGTTGTTACATCATTTGATATTTAACAACATGCTACTTAGCCTCCAAGTGTTGGAATGATTTTTATTTTTTCTATTGTAGTTGATTTCTAGTTTAATACCATTGTTATCAGAGAAGATTCTTGATATGATTTCAATTTTCTTAAATTTATTGAGACTTGTTTTGTGTTCCAACATGTGGTCTATCCTAGAGAATGTCCCATGAGCACTTGAAAAATGTATATTCCACTGCTTTGGGGTAAAAAGGTTCTGAGGATATGAATTAAATGCACCTGATCTAGTGTGTCACTTAAGGCCACTGGAGGCCTTAATTTTCTGTCTAGAGGATCTATCCATTGATGTTAGTGGGGTATTAAAACATCCTACTATTATAGTATTGCTGTCGATCTTGCCCTTTATATCCAACTAAATCTACATTATATATTTAGGTGGTTCCTGAATTATGGTCATAAATATTTACCATGGATGCATCCTCCTGTTGGATTACTTCCTTTATCATTATGTAGTAGCCTTTTTTTTATCTTTTACTATAAACTTCATTTTAAAGACTATGTTGTCAGATAAATGCATTGTTACTCGAGCTTTTTTTTTTTTTCATTTCTATTTGCATAAAATACTTTTTTCCATCCCTTCACTTTCAGTCTATGTGTATCTTTTTTCTCAGGTAGGTCTCTTGTAGACAGCATATGTACGGGTCCTGTCTTCTTATCCATGTACCTACCCTATGTCTTTTGATTGGAACATTTAAATCATTTACATTTAGTGTTACTATTGACATGTACTTATTTATTGATACTTTATTCTTTAAATCTACATTCCTCCTTTTCTTGATTTCTTTTTTTTCCTTTGTTGTTTTTATAGCAGGCCCCTTACCATTTCTTGCTGTAATTTTTTGTTATAATGAATTCCTTGAGGGTATTTTACTTTTTTTTTTTTTTTTGGTCTGGAAATCCTCTTATTTCTTCTTTAATTTTAACCTATAGCCTGCTGGATAAAGCAGTCTTGATTGTAGGTTCTTGTTTTGCATCACTTTGAATACTTCTTGCCAATCCTTTCGGGCCTCAAGTGTTTCTGTTGAGAAGTCAGATGACATCCTTATGGGGGCTCCTCTGTAGGTAATTAATTGCTTTTCTCATGTAGCTTTTAGTATTCTTTCTTTTTCTCTAACTTTGGCATTTTAGTTATTATATATCTTGGTGTAGGCCTTCTTGGGTTCCTCTTTAATGGGACTCTCTGTGCTTCTTGAACTTGTGTGACTTTTCCCTTCATCAATTTAGGGAAGTTTTCAGCTATGATTTCTTCAAACAGGTTCTCTATCCCTTGCTCATTCTCTTCTCCTTCAGGTATCCCTATGATGCAGATGTTGTTTCTCTTCAGATTTTTTTTTCTAGTAAAGAAAAAATTTTTTAATTAGTTATGTAATAAACATACTAGGTAGCATATGAATTCAAAGGAGTGAGGAATCACATTAGTCCAGGGTTAAAAAGAAATGTATCTCAGATGTTGGTGCATTTGAGGATGCAATAATGAGACTATTACTGTGGTAAAAGCTGAAATATGTGTACTCATTGGTATTTTAGTTATCTTGGCAATATATCTAACCACTGTGGACCAAACACATTTTTAGCAACACACTTTAAGGTGTACTTTTTTTGGGGGGGTTTATTTATTAAATTTAATGCAGTGACATTGATAAATCAGGGTATATATGTTGAGAGAAAATATCTCTAGATTATTTTGACATTTGATTATGCTGCATACCCCTCACCCAAAGTCAAATTGTCTTCTGTCACCTTCTATCTGGTTTTCTTTGTGCTCCCCCCCCTCCCTCAACCCCTCTCTCCTTCTTCACCCCATCCCCCCTCCCCCCACCCCACCCCTGTTGCCATCACATTCTCGTTCATGTCGCTGAGTCTCATTCTCTTCAGATTTTAACAAAGGTTTTATAGTTTCCTCAGTCTTTTTGTGTCTTTTTCGTTTGCTGCTCTCCTTCTGTGCTTATGTTTTATCTTGTCTTCTACATCACTGATTCAATCCTCTGCTTCACCAGCCTGCTGCTGATTCCTTCTAGTGCAGTCTTTATTATGATATTGCATTTGTCATTTCTGACTGGTTCTTTTTTATGATTCCAATGTCCTTTTTGATGCTTGCTATTTCTTTATTTAGGTTTTCATTATGTCCACCCATTTTTCCTCGAACATCCTTGAGCATCCTAAAAATCATTATTTTAAACTATGCATCTGGTCCTTTGGTTACTTCCATTTCATTTAATTGTTTTTCTTGGGATTTCTCTTGTTGATTTACTTGGGTCACATTTTTTTGTTTGCCCATTTTGTCTGTATATTAGGTAGAGCTGTCTGATTTTGAACTTTTGGTGGTTTCTTTATGTGAAAGATTGCCTCAGTGGCTCTGACCTCCAGGCCACCTGTTTTTTCTTGTTCTAGGAATGCTGCTTGAGCGTATATTTTTCTCCTGTTGTCTGTGAGTATTGAATGTAGTTGGTCCTTTTCTGGGTGCAGTTATCCCTTCAGGCAGCTGGTTCTAAGAGTCAGCCATGATCATGTATATTACACACTGTGCAATGCTTGTCTTGTTGGGTATATTTATTCTTCACAGTGTCTGGTGCCTTCTAGACCCCTCATTTGGATGTGCTGCCTGTGTAGGTAGCTGAGTCTAGGGTTGGTGCTGTCTGCCACTCACTACCAGTTGTATTGGTTCTAGATCTTCTTGGGTTGGCGTCAGCTGTTGCTTGTAACTGGCTATGGGCTAATTGCAGCTACTGCTCTTTTCACTGTTTGTGTCTGCGTTTCTGTGCCTGAGTAGTGTGGGAGGGGTGAATCTGTATATAAGGATCAGCTCCCTCCTGCTTAGTGATGACAGAAGCTCCATAAAATCCCAACACTTCGCAAGATTTGCCCCCACTTTTCAGCTGCTCCACCTCCTCTTGCAGCTGACTGGTCTTCCCAAAGAGTCTTCAATAGTAAGACTATGTAGTGTGGGCCCAGACTGATCTCACCCAACCAACCCCTCTGCAGGTTGCACGCTTGGTGGGTTAGGGCAGCTGAGGTTGGGAATACAAGGTTAGTGGGACCCCCTACTCAGTGGTCTCTTGGTCAGGAGCTCAGTACAGGGAATATGGCCCTTACTCCAGAGCCTAATCCTCATCCACTGCTGGATACTTAAATTTTATTTCTCCCCAAGAAGGTGAGCCAGCAGGTACAGATTGAAGTGGGGCAACAGTCCCCTCTGCAGAAGTTCTTACAGCTGGTGAGACCCTGGTCTCAGGGAGGATGACTGAGATAGTCCTCTTCTTGAGCTGACTGTGGCCCCTAGAAAGTGGTTAAGCCCCTTGATCAGATCCAACCATCAGCTCACAGGGACCCACTTTGAGTGTCCATGCTCCAAGCCTGTCTCCTTTCCCCCAGTGGAATCTAGCCCAGCAGGACAGGATATCCAGCACTTGGGCTGGCTGACTGTGAAGCTTCACCCTATCCAATGCACATGAGCCTCTGGGCTGGTGCTGATCACAGAGAGAGAAATTTACCTCAGCTGGGACAGGTGTGAGGACCCCTTCCTTTGGATATCACTATAGCAAGGGTTGATAGGTCCTGAACCGATGCTCTTCATATATGCCATCCCTGGGCTTCCTTGGCAGGAACCCAGTGCACGACCAGTGGGAAACACTGCCTGTGACTGACCTTCAGCAACCTTCTTGGAGCTACTTGTGGCTGGCTCTGCTGGGCCGAGGTGCACATGGAAAATATCAAGCTGCATACTTAGGCTGATGTTTACCCACACTGGGCCTGGAGGACGGTCCACTTAAAAGGCCAAGGTTTCCTGAGTCCCACCTCCTAACGCCTCTGTCTGCTGCTGCTTGTTGGGCTTGACCACTGAATAAAACTCTACTAGAGTCTAGAGCAGGCATGGCCACATACTGCCCACTGGCTGGATCTGGGTCCACGTAATGAGTTTATGTGGCCTGCGACTACATTTTTAAATATTCTCTGCTACTTTAAAATCTCAGCTACTCAGAAGCGGAAGTGTCTTTGATTACTGGAAATCAAGATATTTAAAAGATGTGATACACAGAATTCTGTGCGTGACTAATCTAGGGTTAACGTCCATAATTGGTTGAATGGATTCGTGATACTTCTTTATTTTTTGAAAAAAATTCATTATAAAGATTTACAACTTCTGTACTCGTCTGTACTAGTATGAACTGTTTGACATTTAGCGCGATGTGAAACCCACATTCTTTTACGTGGAGCTTGCCAGTGCGCCCCAAGGTCAAACAATTCGTAATTTTTGTGGTCAAGTGTGCTGAATCAAGTGGCATTGTAGCATAGACAATAGCTGCAGTTGATAACTGAAAAACGTGTCCAGGCTGTTTGTAAATGAAATAATTGTTTTATTTGCGATATAACCCCTTCAAGTTCACTCTATTAATTAATATTGTTTTGATTGATTGCGATATAGTTTGGATATTTATACAGTATGTTATTATATTTTATTAAAATATAATTTTATTAAAATAATATTGTATATTAAAATTTTTTCACTCACATTTATTCATAAACAAATTACATAATAAAAATTTTGTTTATTTAAATGAATCGTTTTGTATTTACATTTTAAATTTTAATATTTTGTCTGGCCCATGAAAAAAGTTTTCTTTCTAATCTGGCCTGGGGGCAAAAACTGTTGGCCATGCCTGATCTAGAGCCTGCATCAATTCAGGGACTAGGAAAGGGTGGTGGGTGTGGCTCTGCCCTCTTCCCCCAGCGCACCAGTCTCAAACTGTCAGGACTTTTTTTCACAGACTTTAGTAAAGTGTGGCTCCAGGGGTCTGTGGTTGTGGCCTCTGAGATCCAGAGGTGTGGTCTGCCAGCATTCACTGGAACAGTTTCCTACTGAATCTCCTGTGAGGTGGAATTATCAATCTTAGACTCAGGAGCTTAGGTGATGGGGGCAGCTCCGGCCTCAACACCAGAAAAATTGAGTCACTGATGAGCCCTGCCTCCTGGCCTGTCAGAATGACCTGTGGCCATGACTTGGAGCAGGAGAGACTTCCGAGGGCAGAGCAGTTGCTTCTTCCCAGTCTGTTGCCACTCAGAGGGGACTACTCCACCCAAGAAAGGGTGCAACTGCAGAATTGGGGAATGACTCAGCAGAGCAGCTGCCAGTGGCTGTCCCCCACAATGTCTCTCCTTGGGCCTCCAACTTTTACACTCTTCTCATGCAACTTTTGTCCTCATCAGTTCTTCCCTCTACAAGAGTTCCCTGGAGTGGCTGTGGACAAGATTTTGTGCACGACGCCCTTTAAGACAGAGCCTGTGCCTCTGAGAACTCCTTCTCTTTCTTGCAGACAGAAACCCAGCACTTTTCACCACCAATGCTGTCTGGGGTGCCTCTTTAGGTTCTGGGGCTCTAAGCTGCAGCTCCAGGCCTGGGGCTGAGGACCCACACCTCTCAGGGAAACCCTCCCCACAGCGTGTGTCCCTCTGGACTCTCAGCCACCACTCTCTCACTCCTGGGAGCAGGGCAGCCCTTTCTATTCTCCACACTTCCTACCATTCTCAGTGTGGCTTTTGTGATCTTGGTCATAGACTCCTCTTTCTTTAGTACAAAGTTGGTTTTTCAAGATGATTGTTCTTAAATTAAGTTGTAATTCAACTTGGTCCTTGGAGGCGACAGTTGGAACATCGGCTTACCTCCATCATCATCTTTGAATCCTTCTCATGTCCTTTTAAGAATCTATATTCTGCTTATGAGAACCTTGCTCTAGGTATTGGTTCATATGGCCATATGCAGACTATGGTAGATTGATTGCAGAGAGGGTGGAAACAATTCCTCTCATCCCTGAGTGTGCATCCCTTTTGCACTGGGACTTTTCCACTCCTTCTATCAAGAGGTGGAGTCCATTTTTCCACTTCCTTGAACCTGGGCTGGCCTGTGATTTGCTTTGACCTATAAAATGTGATGAGGGGATACTCTGGGATTCCTGAGTCCAGTCAAGGAAGCTTGATACTTCTTCTTTTGTTCTCTTGCAACTCTCAGTCCATATCAAGAATCTGGAAACTTAAATCTGGGGAATTCTGATTATACATACAAAGTGTAATTATATATTTACATACTTTTGAGCCCCATAGCTCCTGAACAAGAAGCGAGGACAAGCATGAATTTTCCCCTCAAAGTCATCCTGGAAAATACTGCCTTGCTACCTGGATCTAACACAAGGACCAATGACACATGGCCTGTGGTCTCCATGGTTTCTGCATTGCTGGTAGGATGGGACAGTGACTCAGAATGTTCCAAGAGAGCAAAAGGGAAGACCATGAACCTCATCTTCATACAAGCAGCCCACAATCCATCCTCAGGGAAGCAAGGCACACAGGTGGGTCTGTGCTCACTCCAACACTCATCTTCCAGGCTGCTTTTTACCGTTTTCTGAATTTCTGTTCTGTGTCAAAAGCTGTTTTCCACGTTCATTCTCACCACAACTCCTGTTGTTTAAAAGTGTGTATGAGAGATGACGTCAGAGTGATGGCGCGGTAGAAGCGATACCGAAAATCTCCCCATAAACTCACAAGTTCTTCAACCAGAAACAGAAAAAACCTATCCTTGGAGTCTTCAGATGCTTCCAACACACCCGAAGGTAGGATCGCGTGAAAGATTGGCTAGATATATGATCAACCCCGGGGGAATAAGGAGTAAGAATGCTCCGCCTTCCTCTCTAATCCAAACAGGATGGCTTTCACTGAGACTGAGAATATAGAAACTAAGGCGGGCATAGGGAGTTGAATAGATCCAGGGCCGTGGTAGCAAACAGCCAAACCAGGCTGTGGCACGGAGATCCAAGCCATGGAAAAACCTGGCAATTCAAGCTAACAACACTGCGCGCCAAAACCAAGACAAAGAAAGACAAGTGGGGCAGCCATTTCTGCATCCCCTGTTTGGCGCGCGCGGGGATACTGGGCAAGAGATTGCTACGACACTTCAGGGGTGGGCACAGCCCATGCTAACCCACAGAGAAGCAGAGTCAGAGGACTCTGTGTGGGCAAAAAGCGGCATCTCCTAGGAGCCCCGCGCCCTGAGGGAACCGGGCACGGGGAGGGAGCTGGGAGCCAACTCCAGGGCGGAACTTTTTCTGTGCGGGAGGAGGGCTTTCTCGGAGCGAGAGGCGTCCCGCCTGAGCCTCATATTCTGGTCAGGCGCGCACAGCACGGAAGTGGCAGGAGATTCCTCCAAAACTCCTCAGGGGTGGGCGCCCGTGTTTTCCCACAGAGAGCAGAGTCAGAGGCCTGTGAGCGGGCCAGGAGCAGAAGCCCCAGCACCCTGGGAAAGCCGCACGGGGACAGAGCGAAAGCCAATTCCAACCCAGTACTTTTCTGTGTGGGCAGAGGGCTTTCTCGGAGTGAGAGGCGTCCCGCCTGAGCTGATATTCTGATCAGCGCGCACGCACGGAGAGTGGGCGAGGAGATTCCTCCAAACTCCTCAGGGGTGGGCACCCGTGTTTCCCACAGAGGAGCAGAGTCAGAGGTCTGTGAGCGGGCCAGGAGAGAAATCTCAGGCAGCCCTACCCCCCTGGGAAAGCCGCACGGGGGATAGAGTGAAAGCCAATTCCAACACATCGATCTTTCTGTGTGGGTACGGATTTCACTCAAAGTGTTGACCTGGCTGGTCTGACATCCTGGTGGGTGCGCACAGGAGAGTGGGCAAGAGATTCCTCCGAACGCCTCAGGAGTGGGCACCCGTGTTATCCCACAGAGGGGCAGAGCCAGAGGTCTTTGAGTGGGAGGAAGCCCCGCCTCGATTATGCTAGCAGCTCTGACTGACTGAGCCTTACTCAGAGCCGTGCTGAGTGGGAATAGAGTGGGGATTGCCAGCTCTTTGAGACGCTATACTATCCAGGCAGAGGGAAGCAGCAACCACATAGCTGGATTATCAGGCTTCTAATTGTGGAAGGAAAGACTAGGAGAGAGGCTCCAGGAACACTCTCACAGTGAGAGATCTTCTCACTGTTGAGCCTATAAACACTAATGAGCCTTGATTGCCAACGAGACTGAAGCCCAATACATGACATCGCCATAGAGAATTATCAACTGCAAACCTCTTCCAGAGCGTGCCACAGGGGCAGAACCCGGGGTACAAAGTCACCGACCAGAAAGACAGAAAAGAAAAAGCAAGACGACAACCATCTCAAAATCAAGAATAATCTGCAGATTTTATAACCTATCCCATTTTATTATATTTGTTCGTCTGTGTCTCTTTTCTTCATTCTTGATTTTTTTTTCTATTCCAATTTGGTCATTTAATTCTCTCTCAGTCTTACTCTCAACTCTCTTTGAACATACACGACCCATAAGTGTTACATCTCCCATTATCTTTTCTTTCCTCCTCCTTTCTCTCTATGAGGGGTTGCAATCCAAAACCCTAACTCTCTCTTTCTCTCTCTCGCTCCTTTTTCTTTTTTCTTCTTTAAGTGGTTCCATCTTTTCTCTCTCCCTCTCCTCTCGTCTCTCTCTCTCTCTCTCTCTTCTCCCTCTATATTAGTCTCTTCTTCCTCACTCCTTTACGTCTTCTCTCATTCAAACCCTCAATAATGAACAAATTATCTTATCTGGGACTCAAAACTTAAGTTTGTGGCATTTGGAGGGTTTTACTTCACCTTTTAACACTTAGCAGTGCTCCCATCCTGGCTCTCCATTTTATCTAGTTCTTGTTCCACTAAATACAATAGTAATTTTTTAATTTTCTACCCCTTTTTCCTGTTTCCCTCTTATTCCTCTCATCATAACTCTGAGTCAGCCACACCTAAAAAGCAAATCATTTTATTCTTGACCCAAATTTTTTCCTAATTTGCTTTTTGTGGGTCTATACTGCTCCCCCCTTTTTTATATATAAATATTTTTTTTCTATTCTTTTTCTGTTTTTCTTTTTCCTATACCCCTTTATTACTTCTCCCCAATTCATGCCCTCCACTACAGGTATTGTTTGTTCTATTTAGTACAATATAATTCACAGTTCATCACAAGATTTTCTCAAGAAATTGGGGAGAAATGAGGAGAAGAAAAAAGGAGGGGAAGGAATAATTCCCTTTTTTTCTCAAATTTTTATCTTATTTTATTTTTCTTTATTTAATTATTAATTTTTTTAAAAAACCCGCAATTTTTTATTTTTTTTAACTTTTTTTCCTTATAAAATCTCATTAATACTATCAAGAAAACCACCCTCAGATGCCATTAAAGAAGAGAAAATCGAATATCATGGATACAAAAGAAAGAGAGGTAACACAGAGAGATGAGGAAAAATCTATGGAGAAAAAATTATATATTGGAAACCTTGGAGTTAAACGAAGAGAATTTAAAATAGAAATCCTAAAAATACTCAGAGATATACAAGAAAACACAGAAAGGCAATTTAGGGAGCTCAGAAAACAACTCGATGAACACAAAGAGTATATCTCCAAGGAAATTGAAACTATAAAAACAAATCAAACAGAGATGAAAAACTCAATTCACGACCTGAAAAATGAGGTAACAAGCTTAGCTAATAGAACAGGCCAGATAGAAGAGAGGATTAGCAAAATAGAAGACAAGCAACTTGACGCACAACAAAGACAAAAAGAAAGAGATTCAAAAATTTAAAAAAAAGAGATAGCACTACAGGAATTATCTAAGTCCATCAAAAAGAATAACATAAGAATAATAGGTATATCAGAGGGAGAAGAGAGAGAAAATGGAATGGAGAACATACTCAAACAAATAATAGATGAGAATTTCCCAATCCTGTGGAAAGAACTAAAACCTCAAATTCTAGAAGCAAACAGAACTCCAAGTTTTCTTAACCCCAACAAACCTACTTCAAGGCACATCATAATAAAATTGGCACAAACCAACTGCAAAGAAAAAATTTTCAAGGCAGCCAGGGAAAAGAAGAATACAACATATAAAGGAAGGCTCATTAGATTATCATCAGATTTCTCAACAGAAACTCTACAAGCTAGAAGACAGTAGACTCCAATATTTAAAGTCTTGAAAGAGAGGAATTTTCAGCCATGAATACTATACCCATAAAAGCTATTCTTCAAATATGAAGGAGAAATAAAAACATTCACAGATACAGAAAAGATGAGAGAATTTATCAGCAGAAAACCCCCATTCCAGGAAATACTAAAGGGGGTTCTCCAATCAGATACAAAGAATTAAAAACAACAACAACACAGCCACAAGTAAAAGCTCCAAGAAGAACATAACAAAACCAACTTTCAACTGTGACAACAAAAAGAAAGTGGGGGAGAGGATGGAGATTAACAGTAGCAAAGGGCAATGGAGTGCAAAAGTACTCACAAAAGAGTGCACTACAATGAACAGGGTAGGAACCCTTTTCATTAATTAATGGTAACCACCATTGAAAAAACCACCACAGAAGCACATGATTTAAAAAAGATAGCAACAGAGGAAGATGTATGGAACACAACCAAATAAAAACAAAAGATAGAAAAATGAAAGAGAAGAATCAAACAGGGCACAAAACTAACAGAAAGCAATCTATAAAATGGCAATAGGAACTCACAAGTGTCAATAATTACACTAAATGTAAACGGATTAAACTCACCAATAAAAAGGCACAGAGTAGCCGAATGGATCAAAAAAGAAAATCCAACTGTATGCTGCCTACAAGAAACTCATCTAAGTAACAAGGATAAAAACAAATTCAAAGTGAAAGGCTGGAAAACAATGCTCCAAGCAAATAACATCCACAAAAAAGCAGGCGTAGCAATACTCATATCTGATGATGCTGACTACAAGACAGCAAAGTACTCAGAGACAAAAATGGCCATTTCATAATGGCTAAGGGGACACTGAATCAAGAAGATATAACAATTCTTAATATATATGCACCAAACCAAGGAGCACCAAAATATATAAGACAGCTACTTATTGACCTTAAAACAAAAACTGACAAAAATACAATCATACTTGGAGACCTCAATACACCGCTGACGGCTCTAGATCGGTCATCCAAACAGAGAATCAACAAAGATATAGCGGCCTTAAACAAAACACTAGAGCACCTGGATATGATAGACATCTACAGGACATTTCATCCCAAAGTGACTGAGTATGCATTTTTCTGCAATGTACATGAGTCATTCTCAAGAATTGACCATATGTTGGACCAAAAAAACAACATCAGCAAATTCAGAAAAATCAAAGTTGTTCCAAGCATATTTTCTGATCATAAAGCCTTGAAACTAGAATTCACAGCAAAAAAGAGGGAAAAAATCCCACAAAAATGTGGAAACTAAACAACATACTTTTAAAGAATAATGGGTCAAGGAGAATAAGTGCAAGAGATCAAAGATATATACAGACAAATGAAATGACAATATGACATATCAGAAATCTATGGGATGCAGCAAAAGCAGTGTAAGAGGGAAGTTCATATCACTTCAGGCCTATATGAACAAACAAGAGAGACCCCAAGTGAACCACTTAACTGCACACCTTAAGGAACTAGAAATGAAGAAACAAAGACAACCCAAAACCAGCCAAAGAAAGGAGATAATAAAAATCAGAGCAGAAATAAATGGAATAGAGAACAGAAAAACTATAGAGAAAAATTAATAGAACAAGGGGCTGGTTCTTTGAAAAAATCAACAAAATTGACAAGCCCTTGGCAAGACTTACCAAGGAAAAAAGAAAGAACTCATATAAACAAATCCAAAATGAAAGAGGAGAAATCACCACGGACATTGTAGATATACAAAGAATTATTGTAGGAATACTATGAAAAACTTTATGCCACTAAATCAACAACCTAGAAAAAATGGATAAATTCCTAGAACAATACAACTTCCTAGACTGAGTCAAGAAAAAACAGGAAGCCTAAACAGACCTATTAGTAGAGAAGAAATAGAAAAAAAACCATTAAAAACCTCCCCAAAAATAAAAGTCCAGGCCCAGACGGCTATACCAGCGAATTTTATCAAACTTCAAAGAAGACTTGGTTCCTATTCTACAGAAAGTATTCCAAAAAATTGAGGAAGGAAGCAATACTTCCAAACACATTTTATGAGGCAAACATAACCCTTATACCAAAACCAGGCAAGGATGGCACAAAAAAGAAACTACAGACCAATATCTCTAATGAATACAGATGCTAAAATTCTAAACAAATACTAGCAAATCGAGTACAACAACATATTAAAAGAATAATACATTATGATCAAGTGGATTCATCCCAGAATCTCAAGGATGGTTCAACATACGTAAAACGGTTAACATAATACACCATATCACAAAACAAAGAACAAGAACCACATGATATTATCAATAGATGCAGAAAAGGCTTTTGAGAAAATACAACACAATTTTATGTTAAGACTCTCACAAAATGGGTATAGAAGGAAAATATCTCAACATGATAAAGGCCATATATGATAAACCATCAGCTAACATCATACTAAATGGCACAAAAACTGAAGGCTTTCCCCTTAAATCAGGAACAAGACAGGGTGTCCACTCTCTCCACTCTTATTTAATGTGGTACTAGAGGTTCTTGCCACAGCAATCAGACAAGACAAAGAAATAAAAGGCATCCATATTGGAAAAGAAGAAGTAAAGGTATCACTTTTTGCAGATGATATGATCCTATACAATCGAAATCCCCAAAGAATCCACAAAAAGACTTCTAGAAAAAATAAGCCAATACAGTAAGGTCAGCAGGATACAAAATTAACATAAAAGTCAATAGCCTTTGTATATGCCAACAATGAAACATGTGAGAATGAACTCAAAAGATAATCCCCTTCACGATTGCAACAAAAAAAAAAAATAAATACCTAGGAATAAACGTAACAAAGAATGTAAAAGACTATAACAATGAAAACTATAAACCATTGTTAAGGGAAATCGAAAAAGACATTATAAGATGGAAGAATATTCCTTGTTTTGGTTAGGTAGAATAAATATAATCAAGATGGCCATATTACCCAAAGCAATATACAAATTTAATGCAATTCCCATCAAAATTCCAATGACATTTTTTAAAGAAATGAGCAAAAAATAATCAGATTTATATGGAACTATAAAAAGCCCCGAATAGCCAAAGCAATCCTAAAGAAAAGGAATGAAGCTGGGGGCATTACAATACCTGACTTCAAACTCTATTATAGGGCCACGACAATCAAAACAGCATGGTATTGGCAGAAAAAGACACTCAGACCAATGGAACAGAATAGAAAGCCCAGAAATAAAACCACATATATAGTCAAACAATTTATTAAAGGGGCCAACAACACACAATGGAGAAAAGA
Organism: Saccopteryx bilineata; assembly: GCF_036850765.1. Classification (NCBI taxonomy): domain Eukaryota; kingdom Metazoa; phylum Chordata; class Mammalia; order Chiroptera; family Emballonuridae; genus Saccopteryx; species Saccopteryx bilineata. The sequence continues at coordinate 8,250,911 of NC_089502.1, read as the reverse complement.
AAGCCTCTTCAACAAATGATGCTGGGAAAACTGGAAAGCCACATGCAAAAGAATGAAGCTGGACTACAGTTTGTCCCCCTGTACTAAAATTAACTCAAAATGGATCAAAGATCTAAACATAAGACCTGAAACAATAAAGTACATAGAAGAAGACATAGGTACCAAACTCATGGACCTGGGCTTTAAAGAGCATTTTATGAATTTGACTCCACAGGCAAGAGAAGTGAAAGCAAAAATTAATGAATGGGACTACATCAGACTAAGAAGTTTTTGTTCAGCAAGAGAAATTGATAACAAGATAAACAGACAGCCAACTAATTGGGAAATGATATTTTTAAACACCTGCTCAGATAAGGGCCTAATATCCAAAATATACAAAGAACTCATAAAACTCAACAACAAACAAACAAACAATCCAATAAAAAAATGGGAAGAGGATATGAACAGACACTTCTCCCAGGAAGAAATACAAATGGCCAACAGATATATGAAAGATGCTCATCTTCTTTAGTTATTAGAGAAATGCAAATCAAAACTGCAATGAGATACCACCTCACACCTGTTAGATTAGCTATTATTAACAAGACAGGTAATAGCAAATGTTGGAGAGGTTGTGGAGAAAAGGAACCCTCATCCACAGTTGGTGGGAATGTAAAGTAGTACAACCATTATGGAAGAAAGTATGGTGGTTCCTCAAAAACTGAAAATAGAACTACCTTATGACCCAGCAATCCCTCTACTGGGTATATACCCCCAAAACTCAGAAACATTGACTCCTAAAGACACATGCAGCCCCATGTTCATTGCAGCATTGTTCACAGTGGCCAGGACATGGAAACAACCAAAAATCCCATCAATAGATGACTGGATAAAGAAGATGTGGCACATATACACTATGGAATACTACTCAGCCATAAGAAATGATGACATCGGATCATTTATAGCAAAATGGTGGGATCTTGACAACATTATACGGAGTGAAATAAGTAAATCAGAAAAAACCAGGAACTGCATTATTCCATACGTAGATGGGACATAAAAGTGAGACCAAGAGACATTGATAAGAGTGTGGTGGTTACGGGGGGAGGGGGAGAGGGAGAGGGAAGGGGGAGGGGGAGGGGCACAAAGAGAACTAGATAGAGGGTGACGTAATCTGACTTTGGGTGATGGGCATGCAACATAATTAAATGATAAGTTAACCTGGACATGTTATCTTTGAATATATGTATTTTGATTTACTGATGTCACCCCATTAAAAATAAATAAAAAAAAAAAGAAAAAGTGTGTATGAGTAGATGCTACTGAGAAAAAAAAAGTATACATGGTTGTCAGCTTAGGCCTTGCCCTCCCTGAAATGCAGCCTTTTCCCCTCACATTCCACAGGAGACAGCTGTGCCTATCTTGACCCACAGATCCTGGTCTGCTCTGTCTTGTGTCTGTGTCGTGATCAGCATTATATCCCACGGAAGCCTCATAGTTTACCACTAAGAGCTACAAACAGATCTTCCATATGCTAGTGTGTCACTTCAATGGCATGAAAAAGATACTCCCAAATTAAAAGGACTTAGGAAAAATGAATAGCCTTGATGCTTTAATAGATAGGATTGTAGCCATGTTTTCTTCTTCAAACAAGTCCTTTCCTTGCTTCTACTCTGAAGTTGCACTGTTAGTGGAAGTGCAAATAAGTCCAACCAAATGGGGAACCTGTTTGGCAGTATTTACCAAAGCTAAACACAAGCATCCTTGTGACTCAGAGATTGTAACCACAAGTTCTTTACCTGGAATCATACAGATTTTCAACAAAAGATATGTACAGGAAGTGATTATATAGAGCAAGGAAAGAAGTAGAGACTATTAGAATAATCCAAGAGAGTGGTAAAGGTGGTTTGGACAAGTGGAGGTGCAAAAAAGTGGTCAGATTCTAGTTGTTTAGTGAAGGTGTAGTTGAGGATTTGCTGATGGAGTTAATATGAAGCATGAGAAAAACAAGAATCAAGGAGGACATCAAGGTGTTTTGCTTGAGCAACAGGAAGGATAGAGTTACCATTGACCTGGATGGGAAAGACAGAGGAAGAATAGATTTGGGAGGAGAAAAAAACAAACAAACAAACAACCTTGTGTCTTAATGAATAAACCCTTCACAAATACTAAATAAGTCTGCTTCCTTTTTTAAAAAATGTAAACCTATAAACTTTCTCAGGCAGGAAATGAAACATTGCAGTTTGGGTGCCTCCAGACTGAATGGCAAGAACAGAGTTGCTGAGCCAAGATCTTTACGAAATCCCAGGAGAAACCCATGCTCAACCACCCAGCAAAGCATGCCACAGTCTTGCTTTCCTTTCCCCTATGGGGAGATTTTAATGACCACAATAATGTTATTTTCTGAAATGTTTAAACTATGGTAAGCTGTACAGAAGACAGGCAATTTTAATTAATTGAAAATTCTATATAAGAAAATGCAAACTGTACTGATACGTCTAAAGACCAAACAATGCCAAAAACATTATTCCATCCACTTAACTTAATTCTGATATTACAACACTTTTATAAGATCTGCTGGTGTGATATAACAAAAGATGCCTCAGATACAAGGGACCAAGATTCAAATGCAGGCTTCACTAGGAATAAATGGCGTGCCTGCTGCTTTTAATTTTGGTCCTGCTGAATTCTGGACTGATCTTCTGTACAACAATGCTAGTCACCTTACATCTGTCTTAACCTTGGGAGTATCAGGAGATTGCCCATACCCCTTCCATGATCCCCCCAAAGTGTAATTATGGCTTTCATGAAGTGGCTGAAAGGATCACTTCTCACAGGGAGATCTTAAATTACCTGCGACCTTTAGGGGAATGCTTTCTTAAACAAAGGCAAGAGATTAACAAAGGGAAGCACTTCTGTAATGGCCTGGAAACTCCATTCCTCCCCATCAAACCCTTGTCCTTAATCCATCGGATGCTATAGCTCAGAACTCTGCCCTGGTTCAGGCAATGGCGCACAAGGCAGAGCCACAGCTTCTTTGATCATGTTGGTGTTCATTGTGAATAATAAAAAGCTACAAATGGGATCTACTGAAACAAATACATTTTATTGGAAGAACATAGGTATTTTACAAAACTTAAGAACCCTAAGCAACAAACACATTTTTTCTTTTTCTTTTTAATTAAATTTATTGAGGTAACATTGGTTAATAATGTGTAATTTTCAGGTGTACAAGATTACAAGTCAACATCTGTATATTCTATTGTGTGCTCAACACCCAAAGTCTAGTTTCCTTCTGTTGCCTTATTTTTGACCAAACACATTTTAAAGACAGAGATATGAGGACAGCTCAGGGGAACTCAACAGTAGGTTATTTAAATTATATTCTCTGAGACATAGTTCAGGTTATTGTTGGTGGATTAACTGTATTACACAGGCAAACACATATTTTGTGTTTTGTGGGTTTTTAAAAAATCAGCGGTAATTAACCAAGTATCTTACTGTCTTAGCACCTTTATTCATGCACTTGGTATCCCTACATTTACCTACAACAGAGTCCATTGATAAAAACTGGTAATTTTTCTCCCATCGTTTTTTTCTTTTTATTATAGAGTGGTTATAGACAAGTTGGGAATTTTCTTGATCTTTATTGCTGCTTACTGTTGAAACTGTAAACCTAGCTATGTTCTAAGCACAAAGCAGATTCTGTTTAAGGAATGCTCCTAAGTAGCCACACAGAGCATCTTCTGTCACATTAACTGCCTTTAACGTTACGTTGAATTTCATTAGCATATGTTAGTCAGCTAAAACTGTCAAAATGAATGTTAACAAAACCAGCTATTCTAGACAACAGTATAGGACGGTTGAAGGGCCACCATTTCATGACCGGTTTTTTTGTAGACTAAGGTACTTCACACAATGAGACAGAGACAGCAAAGTGTTCCCCAGAAGCTAAGTCCAAAATTCTCAATGAAGCTGGATAACTAAGGAACAGCCTCCATCATTTAAAAAAAAAACTATCTTTGCCAGAGTCAACACTATGCATTGATATCTTCTGTCCTCTAGCTATGCTGAACCCACATAGTGCCAGGAATGGGAAAGAGGGCAGAAGGCACTGTTGAACACACAAAGGTGCAATGCAGCTTTCACACTGAGAGTCCATATCCTCCTGTCTGCTTTCCCCTTGAGTTCTGAGAGTATGTCTACAGAAGGCCACTCGTACCAACCCTCTTCCCACCTGTAGGCTTTAGGGGCCAGAACAAAGGACCATATTGATTGAGTCACTCCATGTCTCCTGGTCAGAGAATCCCTGCCTACTTTTGAGCCTCTAACCTCTATAGTTCTTCTCCTTAAAAGAATGACAATCAGCCATGAAGACAACGACCATATGATATAGCAATCCAACTGCTGGGTATATATCCAAAGAAATGAAACCACTATCTCAAAGACATATCTGCACTCCAATGCACATGGTAATATTAATCACCATGGCCAAGGTATGAAACAACCTAACTGTCTATCAACAGGAACATGGATAAATAAAATGTCACACACACAACACACACACACACACACCAAACTGGAATATTATTAAGTTGTGAAGCATGCCTATAACGGGGAACCAGTATAAGAAGAAATACACTCCATTTCAGAGCCCTTGCCTTGAAGTGCCCGATATTATTCACTCTCTGTCACCCACATAAATAATCAGAATGACAAAATACATAAGGTAAATATGAGTTTGATGTGGAATACTTTATACCCAAAATTTCTAGCACATTAACATTCCCACTAGTGAGTAGACATCGAGTAGATGCCTCATGAGGTTGAGTTACCCGGCCGGTCCAGGAACGAACTCCCGGGAAAGAACCACAGAGCCAGATTCCACCTAAAATTCTGAGGAGGGTTGCATTCTCTTTCCCTAAGATTCTGCCTTTGAGTATGCCACCAATTAAAGAGTCACCCCATTTGGAATCTTCACCCTTGTGACTTATTTTTAAGTGCCAACACTCAGTGGATTTACCCACGAACCATTCACTTAGGTGAATGCGTCCCTTGCCCCCAAGGAAGGGATGCAAGATGACTTTGATGGGCAGTGGGCACAAGTGTGTGTGGTAGGAGGAGACAAAATCACAGTTATTGAGTTTCATCACTGTTTTGGGCCGATAAATAGGCCAGTCTTGGTTACTGTCATGTCACTTGGTGAAGGAACATGGGTTTGGGTACAAGTTTTTCTAAGTATGTCAGGCCACAGGTTCCCCATCAATGGGTGGAAAACAATAGTGCCCCTCATCTTCCACGTCCTCAAAGTAATTTAACCACTTACAAGGATAAATCTTTGAAATGTTCATGTGCTGTATAAAGGCTAAAGGCTACATACTTCAATTTCTCTTCTCTTCTTCTTCTTCTTCTTCTTCTTCTCTTCTTCTTCTTCTTCTTCTTCTTCTTCTTCTTCTTCTTCTTCTTCTTAAATTTTACTATGCGTCCTGTGTTCTTATTGGCTACATCTGTCCCTCTGGATCAAATACATACTTCAGTTTCTAATTACAAAGAACAGTGGATTATTTTTCTTCTTTTTGTTTTTTTTCGTTTAGTGAGTGAACTGCAGGTTCTGTGCTGCCAGCTTCTGGATAAAACCCATGCTAATAAAGCAATAGAGGAGCCATGGGTTGCTATGAAACTAAAAGTGAAAAGTCTCTGAATGCACCTTCGACCAGTTATTATTGATATTGGGCACTCTCCCCTACTCAAACTGTCAAAAGCCTTCACCAGATTTTCAACAAACTGACCACTGCCTTGTAAAGGAGTGACATGACATACGCAACGACCTTTTTAAGCACAGCCAGTTAACAAGCAACCTCCAGCCTGAATTTGATGCTGAGCCACATCGCTTCAAAGAAAGGCATCCGCATTGGCCAGAAAAGAATGTGGCTCAGAGCAAGGCAAAGTCTGGGTTGCTAGGCATCATAGCAGAATTAAAGAGTTGGTTTCCAAAGAGACATATGCTCAGTCACCTCTGAGGAAATTTGCTGGCCATGTGAAAGAAAACAAACATTTAGTGGAAATCATGGCAAAAGTGTAAAGAAATGAAGTGGGAGTGGGTTCTGGCCGGGTAGGGAGAGGAGCTTAATCAAGCCCTAATGACCCGCTTCCATATATGGATTCTGGAAATGGTGTACTAATTCCTTTAGTACCTCCAGGGTGCTGAGCACTTTACAGAGACCATCACACTTGATTCTCACAAACATCCCTGACAACAAGGTGTGATTCTCATTTTGCAAGTGTGGGAATTGAGGTTCAAAGATGAGAGTAAAAAGAGTGGAAAGCCTTTCAGATTCAGATACTAGAAACTTAATGTAAATGAAACACATTGTGTGGCTCCAGTAACATCTGCAAGGAAAATCCACAGCTTTAGTAAGAAAAAAACAGGGGGGCGGGACCCAACAAGGTATGGAAGAATAAATGTTTAAAGACATATTCATCTACAGATTACTTGAATCGTTAGCCTATGCTTCAGGGCCACTGATAAATAAATGCTATCATTCTCTGAAACCAACTTGGTGTACAGGTCTCATCTTTCCCCTTCCCTAGAGAGAGCTGGTTTTCAATCACATTCAAACCCATGTTGTTGTCCTTGAAAAAAAGAATCACAATATCAGCACTCCCAGAATCTCTAGATTCCTGAAGTTTGTTTTGACAATCCCATACAGTCCATCCTGCCTGGTATTACAATAGTTTCCAAAAGAAGAAAAGATAAAGAGACAAATAAAAGCCTTGATATGAAAATATCAAGATATATTTTCTGGTTATGTATTATTTTCTTTAATCTGACATTGTAGTCACATCAATGTGTTTATAACAGTGGCACCTACAGCGACCAAAGGAATACAGGTAATGACCAGAAATAGATGCTAGTGACTACTTAAATAAAATTGATTATAGACATAGGGTCTCTATCATGCGGTTAATAAGCAGTGTCCAGGGAGTTAGCCTGATATTGTTGGAACGGCCTATCTTAGAGACTCAAGGAAGGGATTTCAACACCATCTTAAATAATAATACAGCTGACTGGGGACAGGTGCTACCTACAGTCATCTCAACATTTGTGGTCTCACACAACATAAGGTTGCTCTTACTTTTGTCTGGCTGGTCTTGACAATTACACTCTGGTTACACTCTCTTCTCATTTCCAGCCCATGGGCTGACCAGTACTGGATGTTTCCTTCACAGGTCCTGAAGGAGACGATGATTGTACAAATATGACTTGCCTGCAGGTGGACTGTATAGCATAACTGCTGGAAAGTTCAGTAACCTGGAAAATCATAAGATGAGTGGCTGGGGCAAACTTCCTCTTTCCCTTATCCAGAGGGATTTCTGGAAATGGTTGGTAGGACCAGAGTACCCAATCAAGCAGCCTAAATGAGCTAAACCAAAAGAGTACAAGATAATGTAAGACAGGAACTGCGTGAACCAAACCACAAGATAAGACTGCTGCTTTAGAGGCTTGATTGTGCTTTCAAAATGTACCATTGTTTGTCCTGCTTTAATCAAATATCATAGAATGGTAATTAAATATTATGTTGAGAGGTACTGTTGTAAAGTAAACAATCCACAATTCCGCGGGTTTTCGTAGAGGCATGTAGTCCAAATAAGTTTTTGAAAAGTTTTATTAAAGAAGGAAATTTATTAAATATGCCAGCCACATATAGCTTACATGGGGTCAGTCCAAAATCGTGTGTCATTAATATTCTAGGGGTTGGTTATATACCGTTACTTATACATGGGTGGGGAAATAACCTGACATCATGGTTATTATAAAAGCCTATACCTTTTGTTTTCTCCTATACAGGTTTGGGGAAAGGATGAAGGGAGGGGGATGGGACACAATTCATTAGCAAGTTCATAACATCTGTCTATAGGATTCATAAAAAAACGCTTCTACATTAAAACTTACAAGGCAACATAATGGTAAAAATGTCACTTTACATACTAAAAGACATCCCTATAATTTTCTAGTGTTCATTTGCTATCTTTGCTATTCCTTTGTGTAGAGATACATACATTAACTACATGCTTTCTGGAGGGCAGAGGTAGTTTCCATGGAGACAAATGCCTATAAATGGTCCATTAGTATAAGGAAAGGTTTAATTCAATCATTTCTCTCCCTACACCTGGCTAGCTATTCACTCATTTCCCCATAGGTATGGGGGAAGGTCAGAGAATCCAAGTCTCCTTTCTCTTTCTGCATTTACAACACAATGTCATCGGCCATCTTGATTTTATGCTAATCACAGAAGTACAGAGACCATTTACAAAATCTCTCTGTATGCCTAGCCCAAACTAATAAAATGTTCTTTAAGCTTCCTAAAATATTAATATTAATTCTGTAGCCTTTGGTACCTTACAACAGTACTGCCATTTGTTAGAAGGACAGTCTCAGAACTCCATTTTTACTCCCCTTCAGTGATAAGGCAATCGACTCATACACTACTATGGGTAACAAACCTTTGGAATGGGTACATGTATTCACTTTGTTACCAATACTGACAAATACCATGCAAGATTATGGGTAACAAATAATTTGATTGTGTTTTTTTTCTTCTACTAAATAAACCATGAAATGCATATTATACAATGGCATTGTTATATTAGCTTAAATAATTGGTAACATTGTAAGTTCAAATATTGCAAAAGTAGAAATGAGCTAATTCAAATCTGAACAATCTCATGAAGAATTTCACACATTACATCATGTTCTCACTCTCTGAAAATGAACATAGTCTTTGAGGAGAAAACAACAGAAAGAAACTGGACATTTGGTAATACACAGATTGGGGGATTTGCACTTCATTTGCTAGTATGTTCGTCCCTAGGATACGATGGGCAATGGGCATGTATTAAAAGTACCTTCACTCCACAACTAGATATTGTTAGAGGTCTAGGGCTGTACCTGAAAAGTCAGGATTAGTGGAGCTAGTTTGTGTCCCACTTCCTGAACTCTCCATTCCTGCCAGCACCAATGACACAGATAAAGTAAAATCCAAATACCAGCAATGGACCTTTCACTTTTCTAAATGTAACCAAGGTGGATTTAGATAACACCAATGTTTCACAAATATAAGTCATGAAATATGCATAATTTAAGACAATATCAAGAATCTACCAGCACAAAGGCAACCATCACCATTATCCAAAGAAAGCACCATTTTCTTTAATGCCAACTATCAGGATACCTTCAGTGATTAGAACCTTAGGGTTTTGAGTAATGTAAGGTCGGTGGATAATGGGGGATGGTCACGTGGGGAACTCAGACCCGCAAACTTTGGCTAGGACCGCCTACAACCAAGCACGCCAAAGGAGGCTTCACAGGAACCGTTTGGGAAAAAGCGATTGTCTGCCAGCCAGTGGGATTTCACCACGTCATGTTAGCTCGACTTCCCTAGAGGGATCCCTTTAAATATCTCCCACGCGGTTTAATCCTTGCGACTTCCCTGGCCTCCATCTTCTCCATCTTTCTTTCTTTGGGGCCAGGGAACCTCGCCGGGCGGGATGCATGCTCTGTACTCAATAAAGCCTTTTATTATTCCACACTTTGCAGCTCCGAGCCCTCTTCCTTCCTTCTCGGCAGGAAAAAATACCTTACGTTTTGGTGCCGAAACCCGGGAAGAGTTGAAGTCCGCAAGGACCGCTCCTCTTCCTCATCCCCTCCGAGAAAGAACCAGCATCTCCGACCTTCCACCCACTTCGGCGCACGGTGCGGTAAGTCCCCTGCCTCCAGCCATCCATGAGTTCTTTCCTCCGAGACTCCCTGTCTGAAACTGTAGCTACGTCAGGGAAGTCTTTTCCGTTCCGAGTGAGCATGTGCTTGTGGAGACGTCCCAAGCATATCCACTTTACCTTTTCCGTCCGTGGCTGGACCTTGAGTTTTAGGACGCTAATACTCAAATCTGACCACTCCGAGGACTGAGGGCGGCTGTGGGGGCACAGGAATCTCCCTCCATAAAGAAGAACTGTTCTTCTCTGCTGTGGCCAGGCCACAGAACCCACTGAACTAGCCTCCTGAAGGGACTTTCGGTTTTAACACCCTCACCAATTTAACTATCGCCAAAAAAGCTGGGAACTGATTGGAGATCTCTTACATACACGGCTTCTAATTATTTGTGCACCCGTCCTTAATCTCTGTGCTTCCTGTTCCACTGCACAGGCCTTTCTCTGGCCAGAGAAACCTCACCTAAAACCTCGACTCCTGATCTTTCCTTCTCCACGGACTCCCAACTCTCTTTTCCTCCTGCCTGACCCCCGGGGGTGCCCCTCTCTTGGGACTTTTCTCTGGTCCCTCTGCGGACCTCTTTTGTGCTCGGGTATCTTCCCTCTGAGAGCCCCCTCCCCTCCTTTTGCAAAATCCTGTTTCTTATTCACCACTACCATCTCTCTTTCCCCTCCCCTGCTGGCCAGGGGCCCTTCCCTTGTCCACTGTGTTCTTAAAACCTTCCTCTGTCAGGCCATTCTCAGCCTGGCATTGGCTCTTACACTGGTTTTCAGGATGTCCAACCCCAATTTTCTTGCAGGAAGTTCTGGCCCTGTCCTGCCTTTGGCTCCAGCATTTCCTACGGGATCTGGGTGCCGGGCTCCCCATGAGCCCTCCTTCTTTTATTCTCAACCCCCAAACCCTTATCTGGAACCTGTGAACATGGCATTTAACATTTTTAAAGGTCCCAATTAGTAGAAACAGGCTAAGTCTGTTTTCCAGGCCTGCATGCAGCAGAAGGTAACGCTGCAAACCCCAGCTCTTGTGGCAACCCTGAGGCCAATAGAACAACAGAGGCAAGGCATAGAAACTGCCTGACCCAAATCCAAGCCACAAAGAGAAACCCCACCAGCAGCTTGCTTTAAGTGTGGCAAGCAGGGCACTGGTCCCGGCAGGGCCCTAGCCGGCGGCTGCCCACTGAGCCCTGCCCTGACTGCAAGCAGCCCAGTCACTGGTGGAGAGATTGTCCCTTGGGGCAACAGGCTTTTCCTCGACGCCTCCATGTGGCGGACAAGCCACCCAAATGGGGAGGCCAATCCAGCCAGGTGGGCACATCGCTCAAACTCCTAGGACATGGCCTGGACTTGGAGAACCCCAGGTTCTGCAACTAGTCAGTAAGTCCATTTCATCTCTTGTAGACACGGCGGCTACCTCCTCTCCTTTGCCATCACACTCTGGACCTCTGACTCCATCACGGGTCTCGGTTATGGGAATGGATGGGACCCCATCCTTTCCCCTTTTTACACCACTCTTGACATGCAGTTTTGCCTCAAGCTTGCCTCCTTACAGGACCACTGGCAGTCGGAACACTGGACTCCATTCATCTCCAGCTCACCAAAAGGCTGGACCCTGCAAATCCCCTATTTCTCCTCTTTCTTTAAATCCTTACAGGTCCGCATCCGCAAAGTTTCTCCAATCACGGCCACACAGATGTTCCTCCTGACACCCCTCAAAGCCACCACCTTCCGATCTCCCCCTCCCCACAACACCCCTAATCAGCAGGAAGTAGCCAGACGAATAAACGGTGCCCCTTTTTCTATTTAACACAGAAGGTCAGAATGTAAGGTCGGTGGATAATGGGGGATGGTCACGTGGGGAACTCAGACCCGCGAACTTTGGCTAGTACTGCCCACAACCAAGTGCGCCAAAGGAGGCTGCACAGGAACCGTTTGGGAAAAAGCGACCATCTGCCAGCCAGTGGGATTTCACCACGTCATGTTAGCTCGACTTCCCTAGAGGGACCCCTTTAAATATCTCCCACGCGGTTTAATCCTTGCGACTTCCCTGGCCTCCATCTCCTCCATCTTTCTTTCTTTGGGGCCAGGGAACCTCGCCGGGCGGGATGCATGCTCTGTACTCAATAAAGCCTTTTGTTATTCCACACTTGGTGGCTCCGAGCCCTCTTCCTTCCTTCTCGGCAGGGAAAAATACCTTACAAGTAAAACTGCAGTTTTCTTTTCATTTAAGCCTCCCCCTGAATACACTCTAGGTGTCACACGGGGGAGACATGAGTGTCAATATAGCAAGCACTGCCTATTTCTTAAGCCAATACACTAGCACTTGAGGCATTAATGCACAGTCAGCACTTGCAGCCAAAGAGGCAGGGGCAGCACCCTCTGTAGTGGGAGATGGAGGCAGGAAGTAGCATGTCCAGTAGGGCTGAGGTCCTCAAACAAGGAGAACAAGAGTTTCCCTGGTCCAAAGAGGCCAGTACATATACAGTCATATCCTCCTTTTTCGTAAGTAAAAACTACACAAAACATTTTCCCCCCTCTGGGAGAACACCTGGGAAGGAGAACTTAGGCAGACATTAAAAAGTAATACTATATTAAATGCACAAGTATGTCCTAAAATAATATTCAAATTGTACCCTATGACCTGCAAGTGTCATTCACTACTAGAGAACTGAGAGCACTCATTCTCAGGATGAATTCTTTTTATATGTAAATTGATTTTTAATCACTGGCTCCAGTGATTTTCAAAGGAACCACTTAAGAAGACTTTGGGCAGAACTGAATTGAGGAACATGGTATTCGACATGCAATTATTGGAAGCATGAAATTCCAAAAACACCAAAATGAATCCAGGAGTTGCCAGTGACCGGTACTTCGGCAATTCACTGTCCAAAATAACAAACAAATGCTCATCCAGATTGTCAGTCTGTGTACTTCTCACACTGAACACAGAGCTTGCTTTAGTTTTAGTAAACTTATGAAACAAGAGACACAAAAATGACCTTTTCGACAAGTAAAAACACTTGACGGTAAAATAAATGAATGGTTTGGTTAATGGGCCACTCCAAGCCAATAACTGTCATAAAGAAGAAGCACAAAGACAATTAGAACAATCTTTTCCTCGTTTGTAAATTGAAGCTAACGTGAAAATATTTAATGCAAAGCTTATGGAAAGGGCTAGGACCCACATTTAATAGAATAAAATGATATCAAACACTTTTTCCCCCTGTAAAACAAAATACCAGATTGTGTTAATGGTGGACAGCAACACATGTTTAAGAGCATTCACTGTCATAAAATGCCAAGGACTCGTGCAACTGACTGTTGTGCACTGTAAATGGAGCGTACCTCAAAACATTTATTTCTTCATTATATATTGATTGACTTAGGGGGTGGGGAGAGAAAGGGGAGGAGAGAAGCATTCATTTGTTGTTCCGCTAACTTGTGCATTTATTGGTTGCTTCCCGTATGTGCCCTGATTGGCATCAAACCCGCAAACTTGGTGTTTTGGGACGATGTTCTGATGCACTGAGCTAACCGGCCAAGGCCTCACATTATTCAACAGCATTTATACAGTGGTACCTGTTATGATTTCTTTTATGGTTCGGACTCACAAGGAGTAAGACACATCAGATGAAAGCAGTATAAGCAGAGGGCTAAAACTCATAAGGCGGAATCAGCCCCGAGAAACTGCGTCACTGCATATTTATTGAGTTCCAAAAGCCACAGCTCAGCAGATAAAACTAGAAAAGCCTTTTTCCGAACGAAACCATCTTTAATCCCGCATGTCTACTGTTTCCTTCATGATCAAGGACACGAGAAGAACCAGAGTCTCAGAGTTTATCAAACATAAAGGACATCTGGTTCTTGGAGGCATTCCTCCAAGAATCCTGCGTACTTGCATTCAAGTAACCCCAGGCCAGGCTCCTGTTATGATTAACGCACTCCAAGATCTCCGGTCTCCAAGTAACCTCTGCTCTGAAGTTAACTACTGCTTATATTTGTGCAGGGTCTTTCCCTTCAGGTACCTTGACACACGAGTTCAATTCGTCTCATGGCCGAGCTCGTGACTCAATTTGCTCGTGTGTCAAATTGAATTTCCCCATTTAAATGAATGGGAATGCAATTAATCCATTGTGGCCCCCCAAAACCACATGAATTTTTTGTTTTATATGCTTTTAAAACAAGAAAACGTACTTTATAAATAACAAATACA